>NC_066509.1:14563444-14621388 GCF_024679095.1 Eriocheir sinensis
ACACCATGCCAGTCAACGATTACCTCATGGATGGTGTGGAAAATAAAATGCAACAAGATTAATTATAATGGAAAAAAATGTTGAGAGAGAGAGAGAGAGAGAGAGAGAGAGAGAGAGAGAGAGAGAGAGAGAGAGAGAGAGAGAGAGAGAGAGATGGGTGATGTAGCAACAACAAGCAGTCTGGCAGCCACACCCGTGACATGATAAAATTAAAGACAATAGTATCAAAATCTTTTTGCTGCTATGTATATCAATCTTTTTTTTTCACACCTTTCAATAAAAAATTAGGTTACATTTTTTTACAATGTTCTATTCAATCCACAAAAGCGTCATAACCACGGTAACAATGGTGTGAGCAGCCCAGCAGGGTCTCGGTGTGACCGTCACACGCTTGCCGCGGCGTGTTGGGCGAGGCGAGGCTCAGCGTCCATAGCCTGCGTGATGTAATAGTTGGCAACTACGAGTTCTGCTGAGAGCCAATGTGCTTGCATCTCGTATTTTTTTTCTTCTCACTCATGTTTTGTACATGCATGATGATAGGCCACATATCGCTTCAGGTTTTGTACATTACTGATGAAACAAAGAATCGTGCCGGAAGCCACGCACTCACCTCGCCTCGCTGCTGGCCTGACGCGACGCCACTCTGACCCTCCTGGCACCTCACACATATTACACTCTCCTTGAAGCACCACTGAGGCACGAGGATGCACTGCCGTTCACTTCACTCCTTGCTTCCCTTACATCTCAGAGCACGACAGGTGTAAGGTGTGCCTCACTGCGTCAGTACGAGTAATACTTTACAAAACTGAATCATTTATCAACGCTCCGCCTCACGTCAGTCTGACAAGTGCTGAGCGGCGGCGGGGAAGCAGAGTTGCCAACTCAAAATTTGAAAGGGCGCTACAGCCACCCCTAAAAAGCGCTAAAAAAGCGCTAAATTACGTAAAGTTGCGTAGTATCCCCATTTTTTTTTTTTTTTTTTTACATACCCATCATAGCGCCCGTAGGCTTTCTTCGGGGGCCAGATGGTCGGCCCAAGCCCGTCATGGCACAGGCATTTTTTCATAATGGCGCTAGTTATGCTTGATTTATTGTTTTATTGTCCTTACACCTAATATTTAATGCGCAGCTGGTCCCGACACCACCGTCATTCCGTCGCACCATTTGCCATGTCATGAAAAAGTGTGTCACTATTTCAAACTTATTACAAAATATATATCCAGAAATGTGAAGCTTCGTCTTCGAAATTACAAATGATAAAAGTATCAATGAAAAAGGTACCTACATATTATTTAATTTAACTAGCATTTCAGACTGGAATATCAGCGACACAGGCAACTGTATCACTTGGACACGAATCTGACGAACGGCTGACAGGTCCTGTACCTGTCATGATTTCCTTGACTGTTCTTATATTGATAGAATAAAGCATTATATACCTATAAAATTATTAATATTTGGTAATTCAATCACCAGTGTTTATCGGAAATGTGTACACTAAGCGTTTGGGGTACTGACATCACATGGTACACACAAAACAAATTAGTACACGACAGAGAGCAACGCTCGTACGCATTTGAGTCATATGGCGCTAAATTTGGCGCTAACTGCAAAAATAAAGCGCTAAAAAAAGCGCTATGGAGCTAAAGCATAAATTTCGGCGCTATATCACTTGAAAAAGCACTAGATTTAGCGCAAAAAAGCGCTAAGTTGGCAACACTGTGGGGAAGACGGCGGCGCCGGGGAAGACATGGGCGGCGATGGGTGGCGGGCCGTTCAAAATTCCATCCTATGTAGAATATCATTATTCATTCATTCATTCGTTATCATCAGTGCATACTTTCGTGGCTGAATATTCTCACCACCAACCACCACCATCATCACCATCATCATCACTGCACTCTACTATCCTTATTAAACTGAAGCAGTTTAGAGTCCTAAAAACGAAAAAATACACCCGAAAAAGCTAGCTGAACATGGCAGCACTAAGTGGGAAGGCCTGACCTGATGGCCTACTTTTTTTTTTTACAACAAAGGAGACAGCTCAAGGGCACACAAAAAAAGTAAACAATAATAAAAAAAAAGCCCGCTACTCGCTGCTCACAAAAAGAATCCAAAGAGGAGGCCGAAATAGAGGTCAATTTCGCCTCCACTCCCGTTAATTAGGCTACAGACACACCACTCCATCCACTTTTACTGATCCCGGGGCGTAGACAAGGTTTAGCTCCGGATATTCAAATTCTTGCTAATCGGAAATGTGCAACTCCCAGCCCTTCTCCCTCCCTCCCTCTCCATTACCCTTCCTGCATCGTAAAATAGAGAAGGGCAGTCAATCCCTTCACAGACTGACAGCAATGGACTCGACTAATTCCAAAACGGCAATACAAAAACCTTTGCCTTTTAGAAATGTGCTCACAAAAAAGTCTCTCAAAAGGGCAAAAAGTTAAGTCCAGTCTTAATCATCACCCATATTCTCTCTCTCTCTCTCTCTCTCTCTCTCTCTCTCTCTCTCTCTCTCTCTCTCTCTCTCCTCTCTCTCCTCTCTCTCTCTCTCTCTCTCTCTCTTTCTCTCTCTCTCTCTCTCTCTCTCTCTCTCTCTCTCTCTCTCTCTCTCTCTCTCTCTCTCTCTCTCTCTCTCTCTCTCTCTCTCTCTCTCTCTCTCTCTCTCTCTCTCACTTTCTTTAGTGTTACTGCAAGTATTAATCCAATGTTTGTTTGTTTTTAATATTACTGCATCATATGTTTTAGAATTAAGCATTTAGTATTGTTTCCTGAGACCACTGCACCGCTTCAAGTCGCCAAACCAGGCAAATCAACATTTTTCTAAGGTCTTTTTTCTCTTTCTTCAAGAATGTATCATATGCAAACCTAAACACGGATTATAATTATTGTAGTAACGTATTCGTTTACGAACTGTGTTATTTATAGTCAGAGCCAGATGATTTCTCAATACACCATTTCATAAACACTATAAGCATGTAGGTACTATGGATTTGATTGTAATAATATGTAAGTCTACGAAGCCAAATATTCGTTGTAGAAATCACAAACACTTTATTACAAAGTGTTCCAAACTACCAACATGAAGGAATCTAAGACACCCTCAAACACTGTCTTCCCTGTCATTTTACTCACTATATTATCCGCAAATCAACACTGTATTGCCCAGCGTTCCACAATGCCTAACGCATTTAGGACACCCTCAAACACTTTTTTGCCTAATCCTCTCACCCTACTTCCTCTATTCATCGCAGGATCGCGAGTCATGGTGTGCAGCGGCGTTGGGACAATTCATCCAATGCTCTGGTTCGCCCCCGTCTCCGCTGCAACGTTCCTGGGCTTCGTAACCAAAGTAGCGGAATCGACCGAGCACACGTACCGCGCCATCCTCGCGAAGGCTCACAAGTACCTCTTCAATGGGTTCGTGATGGCGACAGTGTGTCCGCCCTTTGACGCCGTTGGACTTTTCTCCTCGGCGCCCTACGTGTTGGCTGGACTTTGCTTCCTCGTCCTCAGCCCCTCTAGCTTCAGCAACATCGCTGTCTTTGTAATGAGCATCGTCGGACAGGTCGCGTGGCTCGCCGTCGGCTTCTTCATTACGACAGAGAAGTACTCGTAAAGACAAGTTCAACGTCAGCCTCCTCTTGGCAGTCACCACCATAGCCGCCACTACCTCTCTGCGTCTACTGCCATGTCACCTATCTATTCGCCTCCGTTCCAGGGTTGGAGTAATTACACCTGAAAAAAATCATTACAATTACAATTACTTTCAGAAACTTTGAATTACAATTATAATTATAATTACATTTGAAAATAGCAATTACATTACAATTACAATTATTACTTGAAAACAAATTCAATTACAATTACTTAATAAATATCACCCGTGTGCTACATAATTATCACTTCACGTATAAGCAACCATCGTCATTAAACCTCACTGTAGGAAGATTTTGGAGAAAGTGAACTGAATTACGTCGCAGGGGACAGTAGCAGCAAAAGACCGTCTGTTTCTCGTTTAATGCTACAGGACGTGGTCAGGAACTGGACGTTCGCATCACGCGCGGTACTGCTCCTAGTGGCGGAGCGGCCGCCTCCGACTTCCTGACTGTCACCAGCAAATTTAAGTCTTATAAGCAACCCATCACTCATAATGGAGCTCGACCAGTACCATTTCCATTTTATAATTAAATTAAATTACAAATTACCTCATCCTTTAATTAATTACAATTACTTGCCACAATTGAATATTTAATTACAATTACAATTACAATAATACTGTAATTAATTACATTTCAGTTAAATTACAATTACTTCAACCCTGCGAGTCCGTTCTCTCTCTCTCTCTCTCTCTCTCTCTCTCTCTCTCTCTCTCTCTCTCTCTCTCTCTCTCTCTCTCTCTCTCTCTCTCTCTCTCTCTCTCTCTCTCTCTCTCTCTCTCCGTATCCAAATCTGTCAACTATTTCTCAGTTGGCAGTCTTAATGTTTGTGTGTGACGTGATGGTATTCTCGTGTTGATTGACGCTGATCCTAAAGCCTATATATATATATTTTTTTCTTTTTGGTGTGTGTGTGTGTGTGTGTGTGTGTGTGTGTGTGTGTGTGTGTGTGTGTGTGTGTGTGTGTGTAAGTCTGTCATTCTTTCCAATCGTCTCTGTAGAGAAATGCGCCAGCAAGGCTCATTTCGATACTGTTATATAAGAAAAATGAATAAGCAAAAGCAAAAAAAAGTTGGATTGTTGCCTTTTTGTTCTCCTTCCTCCCCCAATACACACACACACACACACACACACACACACACACACACACACACACACGAGCGCGACCCACTTTCCAAGGTAAACAGAGAATCAGAGACACTAACGATACAATTTCATTTACTCGTTGACTGAGATCCGAAGAAAAATTTGTCGCGAGTCAGCAGGAACATCAATCATCTCCTGGCAGCTCCCTCTGGCTGTGTGTGTGTGTGTGAGAGAGAGAGAGAGAGAGAGAGAGAGAGAGAGAGAGAGAGAGAGAGAGAGAGAGCAGCAGCTGCATGCACGATACGTATCAACTCAGCCTCAATGATCACTGCTAAGGGCTCGATGTTTACCGCTTCACTACCTCCTTCCCTTTGTCCTTCTCCCTTACCTCTTCATTCTCCTCATAGGCCAAGATCTCCTCTTCTTCCCTTCCCTCCTACTCCTCCTCTTTCTCCTCCTGGGATCAAAAACAACGCGCCTTATGGGAGTATTATATAGGATACAAGATATATAGGGTAATAATTATTGTAATATGTATAGGAATATGTACAGAAATATGGTTTGTATTGGACTTTGGGGTTAGGATGGGGTAGCGGGTGAGGTTAAGTGTGGCGGGGAGAGCTGAAGGGGAGAGGGGAGGAGGAAGGATTAGGTAGCAGGGGGAGGAGGGGGTGAACAGCACTTTTATTGAAACGCAATCCGGAACCGTGTATGAGCTGTGTATGAGGCTAGATATTGTATTTTACGGCGACCAAACTCAGACGACCAGCAGACTTTGGCGCGGTTTCCACTATTCCATTTTCACGTTTCCGTCAACATTAAGTGCCTGTCACCTAAGTCTATATAGGTATATATAGACTTAACCTGTCACACTTTGACGATTTAGAGAACGTATGGCTAGCGTATGGAAAACGGGGGTGTACGCCCAGCATACGCTGAATAAGTTATGGGTACGCTGTTCCATCGTTAGGGGCACGTTGAAGTACGGTGCCGTACGCTGTACGCAGGGAGAGCCAGAAATTTTTGAGCATGCACAAAATTCTCGACGTATTACGCCAGCGTATGGCCAGTAAGTTATGCATACACTGGGGATAAGTTAGAGGCTCGTTAGGCGATCGTTATCATTCGTTCTCTGATCGTTCTTCACTCGTTGTATTCGTTAGTATGACGGCCAGCGTACCCAGAACGCATTGCTGTCGTATTTGTAACGATCACTGGACGTGTAGCGAACGTATGTACACCGTACATGCAACGCATACCAACGCGTTGGATGTGGTGGCAACGAATGCCAAACGTACATAACGTGTTGCAAACGTACTCATTGCGTGAATACCGTGTTTGGAATGTTTTAGAGGGGTTGGCCTATAAAAAGGCCTCTTTTTCAGAGGAAACCCTCATTCTGCAGGTACTAGCATCCTCTGTGAAGAGAAATTACCAGCTTGCTGTCCTGCAAAATCAGAATGACCTCATAGATTTGATACTATCAGATGCAAAGAACTATAAGAAATGCAGGTAGGCTGATAGATGTTATTACAATATATATATATATATATATATATATATATATATATATATATATATATATATATATATATATATATATATATATATATATATATATATATATATATATATATATATATATATATATATATATATATATATATATATATATATATATATATATATATATATATATATAACAAAGGAGACAGCTCAAGGGCACCAAAAAAGAAACAATAATAAAAAAAAGCCCGCTACTCGCTGCTCCTAAAAAAAAAAGGAATCTCGAGAGGTGGCCGAAAGAGAGGTCAATTTCGGGAGGAGAGGTGTCCTGATACCCTCCTCTTGAAAGAGTTCAAGTCGTAGGCAGGAGGAAATACAGATGAAGGAAGATTGTTCCAGAGTTTGCCAGCGTGAGGGATGAAAGAGTGAAGATGCTGGTTAACTTTTGCATAAGGGGTTAGGACAGTATAGGGATGAGCATGAGTAGAAAGTCGTGTGCAGCGGTGCCGCGGGAGAGAGGGAGGAATGCAGTTAGCAAGTTCAGAAGAGCAGTCAGCGTGAAAATAGCGATAGAAGATAGCAAGAGAGGCAACATCGCGACGGAATTTAAGAGGTAGAAAACTATCAGTAGGAGGAGGAGAGCTGATGAGACGAAGAGCCTTAGCCTCCATTTTGTTCAGAAGAGCTGTGTGAGTGGAGCCCCCCCACACGTGAGATGCATACTCCATACGAGGGCGGACAAGGCCCCTGTATATGGATAGCAACTGTGCGGGGAAGAAGAACTGGCGGAGACGATACAGAACGCCCAATCTCGAGGAAGCTGATTTAGCGAGAGAGGAGATATGAAGTTTCCAGTTGAGATTTTGAGTTAAGGATAGACCGAGGATATTTAGTGTTGAAAAAGGTGACAGCTGAGTGTTGTCGAAGAATAGGGGATAGGTGTTTGGAGGATTGTGTCGAGTTGATAGGTGAAGAAATTGAGTTTTTGAGGCATTGAAGGACACAAGGTTCCTTCTACCCCAAACGGAAATGATAGCAAGGTCTGAGGTTAAGCGTTCTGCAGCCTCCAGTCTGGAGTCGTGTATTTCCTGTTGGGATGGCCTTCTATTAAAAGAAGTTGAATAATGCAGAGTGGAGTCGTCGGCGTATGAGTGGACAGGACAGTTTGTTATGGAAAGAAGATCATTGATGAATAACAGAAAGAGAGTGGGTGATAGGACAGAGCCCTGTGGAACGCCACTGTTGATAGGTTTAGGGGAAGAACAGTGACCATCTACCACCGCAGAGATAGAACGGCCGGAAAGGAAACTGGAGATAAAGGAATAGAGAGAGGGATAGAATCAGAAAGAGGCCAGTTTAGAAAGCAAAGACTTGTGCCAAACTCTATCGAAGGCTTTCGATATGTCTAGCGCAACTGAGAAAGTTTCACCGAAACGGCTAAGAGAGGATGACCAAGAGTCAGTTAAGAGAGCAAGAAGATCGCCAGTAGAATGCCCCTTGCGGAACCCATACTGGCGATCAGATAGAAGGTTAGAAGTGGAAAGGTGCTTTTGAATCTTCCGGTTAATGAGTGATTCAAAAGCTTTAGATAGACATGAAAGTAAAGCTATAGGGCGGTAGTTTGAGGGATTGGAACGGTCACCCTTCTTAGGCACAGGCTGTACAAAGGCATATTTCCAGCAGGAAGGAAATGTAGATGTTGATAGTCAGAGACGAAAGAGTTTGACCAGACATGGTGTCAGCACGGAAGCACAGTTTTTAAGGACAATAGGAGGCACCCCATCAGGTCCATAAGCCTTCTGAGAGTTGAGGCCAGAGAGGGCATAGAGAATATCATTATGAAAAATCTTAATAACAGGCATAAAGGAGTCAGAGGGGGGATGAGTAGGAGGAATGTGCCCAGAATCGTCCAGGGTGGAGTTCTTACAGAAAGTTTGAGCGAAGAGTTCAGCCTTAGAGATAGATGAGACGGCAGTGCTCCAGTCAGGGTTAAGGAGAGAAGGGAGAGAGGAAGAAGTGAAATTTGTGGAGATATTTTGGGCTAGGTGCCAGAAGTCACGGGAATAATTAGAAAAAGCAAGGTGTTGACATTTTCTATTGATGAAAGAGGTTTTGGTAAGTCGGAGAATAGATTTGGCACGATTCCGGGCTGAAATATAAAGTTCATGGTTAGTAGGAGTGCGAAGGCTCTGGAACCTTTTGTGAGCTGCCTCTCTATCTTTAATAGCACGAGAACAAGCATGATTAAGCCAAGGCTTTTTAGCAAGAGGAGTAGAGAAAGAACGTAGAATGTATGCCTCCAGTCCAGAGACCTCTGTGATGCGCTGGGCACACACAGAGGGGTCTCTCTCCTGGAACCAGTAATCATTCCACGGGAAACCGGAAAAGTACATCCCCAGGTCGTCCCACCGAGCTGAGGTAAAATGCCAGAAGCATCGTCTCTTCGGTGGGTCCAGAGGATGAACAGGAGCGATAGGACAGGATACAGAAATAAGGTTGTGATCGGTGGAGCCCAACCAAAGAGATTATATACGTTCTATAGTCTCCTTGAACCCAACGGAGAGAACAGTTTGACAGAGTAAGCAGAAGGATTAGAGGTAAGGAAGAGGTCTAGAATGTTGGGCCTGTCTCCAAGACGGTCGGGAATACGTGTAGGGTGCTGAACCAACTGCTCTAGATCGTTGAGGAGAGCAAAGTTGTTGGCTTGTTCACCAGGCTGGTCAGTGAAAGAGGATGAAAGCCAAAGCTGGTGGTGAACATTGAAATCTCCCAAGATGGAGATTTCAGCGAAAGGAGAGTGAGTCAAGATGTGCTCCACTTTAGATTTCAAATAGTCAAAGAATTTTACATAGTTAGTAGAGTTAGGTGAGAGATAAACAGCACAAATGTATTTAGTAATAGAATGGCAATGAAGTCTTAGCCAGATGGTGGAAAATTCAGAAGAGTCAAGGTCGTGGGCACGAGAGCAAGTGATGTCGTTGCGCACGTAGGCGCAACATCCAGCTTTGGATTGAAATTTAGGATAGAGATAGTAATAGGGAACAGATTAGAGGTTGCTGTTAGTAGCCTCAGAAACCTGTGTTTCGGTGAGGAAGAGAAGGTGAGGTTTAGAGGAGGAGAGATGGTGTTCCACAGAATGAAAATTAGAACGGAGACCGTGAATGTTGCAGAAATTGATAAGGAGGAGGTTCGAGGAGTTATCAGGACACCTCTCAAGTCGGCAGCCAGGGGGAATTTATGGTCCCCCCCCCCCTCCCCCAGGCGGGGACTCCGAGACAGTGTTATTGTGCGCCATTTTGAATTTTGAATTTTGGGAAAAGGTGTGTATGTTGTGTGAATGTAGTGTGATGTAGAAAGAGAGAGGATCTGTCTTTAGAGAGCATGCTGAACTACTCTCTGGTGTTGATGAGACAAAAGGGAAACAGTTAGTGAGGACATGGGAAGGGTCTTTGAAGGGCTTCAACACCCTCCTCGCTACCCATATATCCTCACCGGGAGTAGCTCACGCCCGTTCGGTATATTTATATATATATATATATATATATATATATATATATATATATATATATATATATATATATATATATATATATATATATATATATATATATATATATATATATATATATATATATATATATATATATATATATATATATATATATATATATATATATATATATATATATATATATATATATATATATATATATATATTTAGAGAACAGTTCAGCATGCTCTCTAAAGACAGTTGCTCTCTCTTTCAAGACCACACTACATTCACAAAACACACACAACATATCCCAAAATTAAAAATTCAACATGGCGAAAAACACTTCCTCGGAGTCCCGCCTGGGGGACCATTCCCAGGAGGACTCCCCTTCTGGCTGCCGACTTGAGAGGTGTCCTGATAACTCCTCGAACCTTCTCCTTATCAATTTCTGCAACATTCACGGTCTCCGTTCTAATTTTCATTCTGTGGAACACCATCTCTCCTCCTCTAAACCTCACCTTTTCTTCCTCACCGAAACACAGGTTTCTGAGGCTACTAACAGCAACCTCTACTCTGTTCCCTATTACTATCTCTATCCTAAATTTCAATCCAAAGCTGGATGTTGCGCCTACGTGCGCAACGACATCACTTGCTCTCGTGCCCACGACCTTGACTCTTCTGAATTTTCCACCATCTGGCTAAGACTTCATTGTCATTCTATAACTAAATACATCTGAGCTGTTTATCTCTCACCTAACTCTACTAACTATGTAAAATTCTTTGACTATTTGAACTCTAAAGTGGAGCGCATCTTGACCTACTCTCATTTCGCTGAAATCTCCATCTTGGGAGATTTCAATGTTCACCACCAGCTTTGGCTTTCATCCTCTTTCACTCACCAGTCTGGTGAACAAGCCTACAACTTTGCTCTCCTCAACGACCTAGAGCAGTTGGTTCAGCACCCTACTAGTATTCCCGACCATCTTGGAGACAGGCCCAACATTCTAGACCTCTTCCTTACCTCTAATCCTTCTGCTTACTCTGTCAAACTGTTCTCTCCGTTGGGCTCCTCCGATCATAACCTTTTTTCTGTATCCTGTCCTATCGCTCCTGTACATCCTCTGGACCCACCGAGGAGGCCATGCTTATGGCATTTTGCTTCAGCTCGGTGGGACGACCTGAGGATGTACTTTTCCGATTTCCCGTGGAATGATTACTGCTTCCAGGAGAGAGACTCCTCTGTGTGTGCTCTGCGCATTACAGAGGTGATTGTCTTTGGAATGGAGGCATACATTCCACATACTTTCTCTACTCCTCATGCTAAAAAGCCTTGGTTTAATCATGCTTGTTCTCGTGCTATTAAAGATAGAGAGGCAGCTCACAAAAGGTTCCAGAGCCCTCGAACTCCCATTCACTTTGACCTCTACATTTTAGCCCGGAATCGTGCCAAATCTATTCTCCGACTTACCAAAACTTCTTTTATAAATAGAAAATGTCAACACCTTGCTTCTTCTAATTCTTCCCGTGACTTCTGGCATCTAGCCAAAAATATCTCCTCCAATTTCACTTCTTCCTCTTTCCCTCCTCTCCTTAACCCTGACGGCAGCACTGCCGTCTCATCTGTCTCTAAGGCTGAACTCATCGCTCAAACTTTCTTGGACCTTGGACGATTCTGGGCATATTCCTCCTACTCATCCCCCCTCTGACTCCTTTATGCCTGTTATTAAGATTCTTCCTAATGATGTTTTCTATGTCCTCAACTCTCAGAAGGCTTATGGACCTGATGGAGTGCCTCCTATTGTCCTTAAAAACTGTGCTTCTGTGCTGACACCCTGCCTGGTCAAACTCTTTCGTCTCTGCCTATCAACATCTATCTTTCCTTCCTGCTGGAAATATGCCTTTGTACAGCCTGTGCCTAAGAAGGGTGACCGCTCCAATCCCTCAAACTACCGCCCAATAGCTTTACTTTCATGTCTATCTAAAGCTTTTGAATCACTCCTTAACCGGAAGATTCAAAAGCACCTTTCCACTTCTAATCTTCTATCTGATCGCCAGTATGGATTCCGCAAGGGGCATTCTACTGGCGATCTTCTTGCTCTCTTAACTGACTCTTGGTCATCCTCTCTTAGCAGTTTCGGTGAAACTTTCTCTGTTGTGCTAAACATATCGAAAGCCTTCGATAGAGTCTGGCACCAGTCTTTGCTTTCTAAACTGCCCTCTTTCGGATTCTATCCCTCTCTCTCTTCCTTTATCTCCAGTTTCCTTTCCGGCCGTTCTATCTCTGCGGTGGTAGACGGTCACTGCTCTTCCCCTAAACCTATCAACAGTGGCGTTCCACAGGGCTCTGTCCTATCACCCACTCTCTTCCTGTTATTCATCAATGATCTTCTTTCCATAACAAACTGTCCTGTCCACTCGTATTCCGACGACTCCACTCTGCATTATTCAACTTCTTTCAATAGGAGACCATCACAACAGGAAGTACACGACTCAAGACTGGAGGCTGCAGAACGCTTAACCTCAGACCTTGCTATCATTTCTGACTGGGGCATAAGGAACCTTGTGTCCTTCAATGCCTCAAAAACTCAATTTCTCCACCTATCAACTCGACACAATCTTCCAAACACCTATCCCCTATTCTTCGACAACACTCAGCTGTCACCTTCTTCAACACTAAACATCCTCGGTCTATCCTTAACTCAAAATCTCAACTGGAAACTTCATATCTCCTCTCTTGCTAAATCAGCTTCCTCGAGGTTGGGCGTTCTGTATCGTCTCCGCCAGTTCTTCTCCCCCGCGCAGTTGCTATCCATATACAGGGGCCTTGTCCGCCCTCGTATGGAATATGCATCTCACGTGTGGGGGGGCTCCACCCACACAGCTTTTCTGGACAGAGTGGAGTCTAAGGCTCTTCGTCTCATCACCTCTCCTCCTCCTACTGATAGTCTTCTACCTCTTAAATTCCGCCGCGAAGTTGCCTCTCTTTCTATCTTCTATCGATACTTCCACGCTGACTGCTCTTCTGAACTTGCTAACTGCATGCCTCCCCCCCTCCCGCGGCCCCGCTGCACACGACTTTCTACTCATGCTCATCCCTATACTGTCCAAACCCCTTATGCAAGAGTTAACCAGCATCTTCACTCTTTCATCCCTCACGCTGGTAAACTCTGGAACAATCTTCCTTCATCTGTATTTCCTCCTGCCTACGACTTGAACTCTTTCAAGAGGAGGGTATCAGGACACCTCTCCTCCCGAATTTGACCTTGCTTTTGGCCACCTCTTCTGGTTCTTTTATGGGAGCAGCGATTAGCGGGCCTTTTTATTACTGGGAGGTTTTTTGTGCCCTTGAGCTGCCTCCTTTGTTGTAAAAAAAAAAAAAAATATATATATATATATATATATATATATATATATATATATATATATATATATATATATATATATATATATATATATATATATATGAGCGATTAGTGGGCTTTCTTTTCATTATTGTTTCTTTTTTTTTTTCCCTTTGAGCTGTCTCGTCTGCTGTAATATATATATATATATATATATATATATATATATATATATATATATATATATATATATATATATATATATATATATATATATATATATATATATATATATATATATGGCTGGAGTAGGAAGACACCTACCGAACAGGCGCAAGCCACTCCAGTGAGGTATATATGGGAGGTGAGAAGGGCTGAAGCCCTCAAAGACCCTTCCCATGTCCTCACTAACCGTTTCCCTATTGTCTCACCAACACCGGAGAGTAGTTCAGCATGCTCTCTAAAGACAGATCCTCTCTTTATCCACACCACACTACATTCACACAACATATACACCTTTTCCCAAAATTAAAATTTCAAAATGGCGCACATACACCAAGCCTCGGAGTCCCCGCCTGAGGGGGGGACCACAAATTCCCCCAGGGAGGACTCCCCTTCTGGCTGCCGACCCAAGAGGTGTCTTGATAACTCCTCGAACCTCTTTCTTCTCAATTTCTGCAACATTCGCGGTCTTCGCTCTAATTTTCATTCTGTGGAACATCATCTCTCCTCCTCTAAACCTCACCTTCTCTTCCTTACCGAAACACAGGTTTCTGAGGCTACTGACAGCAATCTCTACTCTGTTCCCTCCTACTATCTCTATCCTAAATTTAAATCCAAAGCTGGTTGTTGCGCCTACGTGCGCAACGACATCACTTGCTCTCGTGCCCACGATCTTGACTCTTTTGAATTTTCCACCATCTGGCTAAGACTTCATTGTCATTCTATTACTAAATACATCTGTGCTGTTTATCTCTCACCTAACTCTACTAACTATGTAAAATTCTTTGACTATTTGAATTCTAAAGTGGAGCACATCTTGACCCACTCTCCCTTCGCTGAAATCTCCATCCTAGGAGATTTCAATGTTCACCACCAGCTTTGGGTTTCATCCTCTTTCACTGACCATCCTGGTGAACAAGCCTACAACTTTGCTCTCCTCAACGACCTAGAGCAGTTGGTCCAGCACCCAACACGTATTCCCGACCGTCTTGGAGATCGGCCCAACATTCTAGACCTCTTCCTTACCTCAAACCCTTCTGCTTATTCTGTCAAACTGTTCTCTCCGTTGGGCTCCTCCGATCACAATCTTATTTCTGCATCCTGTCCTATCGCTCCTGTACACCCTCTGGACCCACCGAAGAGGCGATGCTTCTGACATTTTGCTTCAGCTCGGTGGGACGACCTGAGGATGTACTTTTCCGATTTCCCGTGGAATGATTATTGCTTCCAGGATAGAGAACCCTCTGTGTGTGCTCAGCGCATCACAGAGGTGATTGTCTCTGGAATGGAGGCATACATTCCTCGTTCTTTCTCTACTCCTCACGCTAAAAAGCCTTGGTTTAATCACGCTTGTTCTCGTGCTGTCAATGATAGAAAGGTAGCTCACAAAAGGTACCAGAGCCTTCAAACTAATGCTAATTATGAACTTCACATTTCTGCCCGAAATCGTGCCAAATCTATTCTCCGACTAACCAAAAATTCTTTCATTAATAGAAAATGTCAAAACCTTGCTTTCTCTAACTCTTCCCGTGATTTCTGGCATCTAGCCAAAAACATCTCCTCCAACTTCACTTCTTCATCTTTCCCTCCACTCCTCAGTCCTGACGGCAACACTGCCGTCTCATCTATCTCTAAGGCTAAACTCTTCTCTCAAACTTTTTCTAAAAACTCCACTCTGGACGATTCTGGGCATATTCCTCCTACTCATCCCCCCTCTGACTCCTTTATGCCTGTTATAAAGATTCTTCAAAATGATGTTTTCTATGCCCTCTCTGGCCTCAATCCTCAGAAGGCTTATGGACCTGATGGAGTGCCTCCTATTGTCCTTAAAAACTGTGCCTCCGTGCTGTCACCCTGCCTGGTCAAACTCTTTCGTCTCTGCCTGTCAACATCTACCTTTCCTTCTTGCTGGAAGTATGCCTTCATACAGCCTGTACCTAAGAAGGGTGACCGCTCCAATCCCTCAAACTACCGTCCTATAGCTTTACTTTCTTGTCTATCTAAAGCTTTAGAATCAATCCTTAACCGGAAGATTCAAAAGCACCTTTCCACTTCTGACCTTCTATCTGATCGCCAGTATGGGTTCCGCAAGGGGCGTTCTACTGGTGATCTCCTAACCTTCTTAACTGACTCTTGGTCATCCTCTCTTAGCCGTTTCGGTGAAACTTTTGCTATTGCGCTGGACATATCAAAAGCTTTTGATAGGGTCTGGCACAAATCTTTGCTTTCTAAACTACCCTCCTACGGTTTCTATCCTTCTCTCTGTACCTTTATCTCCAGTTTCCTTTCTGACCGTTCTATTTCTGCCGTGGTAGACGGTCACTGTTCTTCCCCTAAATCTATTAACAGTGGTGTCCCACAGGGTTCTGTCCTATCTCCCACTCTTTTTCTGTTGTTCATTGATGATCTTCTTTCCAAAACGAACTGTCCTATCCATTCCTACGCCGATGATTCCACTCTGCATTACTCAGCTTCTTTTAATAGAAGACCCACCCTTCAGGAACTTAACGACTCAAGGCTGGAGGCTGCAGAACGCTTAGCCTCAGACCTTACTATTATTTCCGATTGGGGCAAGAAGAACCTGGTGTCCTTCAACGCCTCAAAAACACAGTTTCTCCACCTATCCACTCGACACAATCTTCCAAACAACTATCCCCTATTCTTTGACAACACCCAGCTATCACCTTCCTCAACACTAAACATCCTCGGTCTATCCTTAACTCAAAATCTCAACTGGAAACTTCATATCTCATCTCTTACTAAATCAGCTTCCTCGAGGCTGGGCGTTCCGTACCGTCTCCGCCAGTTCTTCTCCCTCGCACAGTTGCTACACTGGTAAACAGGGGCCTTGTCCGCCCTCGTATGGAGTATGCATCTCATGTGTGGGGGGGCTCCACTCACACAGCTCTTCTGGACAGAGTGTAGGCTAAGGCTCTTCGTCTCATCAGCTCTCCTCCTCATACTGATAGTCTTCTACCTCTTAAATTCCGCCGCAATGTTGCCTCTCTTTCTATCTTCTATCGATATTTCCACGCTGACTGCTCTTCTGAACTTGCTAACTGCATGCCTCCCCCCCTCCCGCGGCCCCGTTGCACTCGACTTTCTACTCATGCTCATCCCTATACTGTCCAAACCCCTTATGCAAGAGTTAACCAGCATCTTCACTCTTTCATCCCTCACGCTGGTAAGCTCTGGAACAATCTTCCTTCATCTGTATTTCCTCCTGCCTACGACTTGAACTCTTTCAAGAGGAGGGTATCAGGACACCTCTCCTCTCGTATTAGATCTTCCTTTCGGCCACCTCTTTTGTTTCTTTTTTAGGAGCAGCGAGTAGCGGCTTTTTTTATTATTGATTTCTTTTTTTGTGTGCCATTGAGCGGCCTCCATTGTTGTAAAAAAAAATTATATATATATATATATATATATATATATATATATATATACATATATATATATATATATATATATATATATATATATATATATATATATATATATATATATATATATATATATATATATATATATATGCATATATATATATATATATATATATATATATATATATATATATATATATATATATATATATATATATATATATATATATATATATATATATATATATATATATATATATATATATATATATATATATATATATATATATATATATATATAGAGAGAGAGAGAGAGAGAGAGAGAGAGAGAGAGAGAGAGAGAGTGTGTGTGTGTGTGTATTCAGTAATACAAATCCTTCAAGATAAAAGGCGGCTCACCTTCCGGAGCCCCGAGATACGTCTCAAAGATTCACCTTTTCGGATCTTTAATTATTCATTGAATCATTGTTTCCTTTGAAGTCTTTAGCTTTGTCTTTCTCAAATGTTAATTAAATACCTCTCTCTCTCTCTCTCTCTCTCTCTCTCTCTCTCTCTCTCTCTCTCTCTCTCTCTCTCTCTCTCTCTCTCTCTCTCTCTCTCTCTCTCTCTCTCTCTCTCTCTCTCTCTCTCTCTCTCTCTCTCTCTCTCTCCTTATCGTGCTCATAAACTACTCTCCGACTTAAGAATATATGAATTTTGTAAAAGAGAAGCACACACACACACACACACACCAAGGGAGGGCAACAAAATCTGAAGAAAAAGGGATTCTCAATACTCTCAATTTTCCCAAACCATCGTTTCATGTTAGGAGAATGTGGTGAGGGGGGAAAACTAATGAAGTGTGAGGGGCAGCCAGCCAGCCGCAACCACCCTGTCATAACCAGCTGTGGAGAGAGACAGAGGGGGGGAGGGAACGTTTGTTTTTCACCCCTGATCACAAGCTTTTTTTTTTTTTTTTAGATGCTGCCTGTTGAGCCGATAGACTTTTTATGAGGGGTCTTATGGACGGCCGCAACCCGTTAGTGGCGCAGGCTAATTTTCTTTATAGTGGCTGCCGTGATGTATAACTCTTGCTAGGCCCATGCTCCCCTCCGATGCTCGTCTTGACCAAAATCGCTGAAGTTCAGGTTGATTGAAGATCCGGACAGCATGTGGGTAATCTTCCCCCATTCGGCTGTGATTTGAAAAATCAGCGTTTTGCGGTGGGGACTCGAACCTAGTCCATGCTAAGTCCTCGGACTCACCACGCCCGCACGCTAACCACTCGGCCACTCGGCCTCACCGAGACTCATCATCGCCAGCATGTACCCTCCCGATTAGAGCAAGGTTCATTAGTCGATCTATGGGTATTGCTGGGACCTTTACACACCACACACCTCATTTTCCTTTTTTTTAGAGCAAAGGAGACAGCACAAGGGCAAAAAAAAGGAAACTACAATAAAAAATAAAAAAGCCCGCTACTCGCTGCTCCTGTAAAGAATCCGAAGAGGTGGCCGAAAGAGCAGTCAATTACGTGAGAAGAGGTGTCCTGATACCTTCCTCTTGAATGAGTTCAAGTCGTAGGCAGGAAGAAATATAGATGAAGGAAGATCGTTCCAGAGATTACCAGCGTGAGGGATGAAAGAGTGAAGACGCTGGTTAACTCGTGCGTAAGGGATTTAGACGATAAAGGGATGAGCTTGAGTAGAAAGTCGTGTGCAGCGGGGCAGCATGAGGGGGTGAGGCATGCAGTTAGCAAGTTCAGAAGAGCAGTCAAGAGTCAGCTCAAGGGGGAACAAAAACCGTCCTCGTCATTGGAAAAATCCCTGCCTGAGCGGTGCTCGAACCCTCGCCTGACGGACCGTGAAGCCTGGAAGCGCAGAGCTTTACCACTGAGTTACCGGAACGGAGCGTGTGTGTGTGTGTGTGTGTGTGTGTGTGTGTGTGTGTGTCAATATCTGCTGTGGACAGGTATTGAAAAGAAGAACCCCTATTGATCTTGTTGCAATACGGGAGATCATTCATGTTTCCCTCCACCCCAGAACCTTAACTCCATGTTTCCCTCCACCCCAGAAGCTTAACTCCATGTTTCCCTCCACCCCAGAACCTTAACTCCATGTTTCCCTCCACCCCAGAAGCTTAACTCCATGTTTCCCTCCACCCCAGAAGCTTAACTCCATGTTTCCCTCCACCCCAGAACCTTAACTCCATGTTTCCCTCCACCCCAGAACCTTAACTCCATGTTTCCCTCCACCCCAGAAGCTTAACTCCATGTTTCCCTCCACCCCAGAACCTTAACTCCATGTTTCCCTCCACCCCAGAAGCTTAACTCCATGTTTCCCTCCACCCCAGAACCTTAACTCCATGTTTCCCTCCACCCCAGAAGCTTAACTCAATGTTTCCCTCCACCCCAGAACCTTAACTCCATGTTTCAAACCACCCCAAAAGCTTAACTCAATGTTTCCCTCCACCCCAGAACCTTAACTCCATGTTTCCCTCCACCCCAGAAGCTTAACTCAATGTTTCCCTCCACCCCAGAACCTTAACTCAATGTTTCCCTCCACCCCAGAACCTTAACTCCATGTTTCCCTCCACCCCAGAACCTTAACTCCATGTTTCCCTCCACCCCAGAACCTTAACTCAATGTTTCCCTCCACCCCAGAAGCTTAACTCCATGTTTCCCTCCACCCCAGAACCTCAACTCAATGTTTCTTTACACCCCCAAAGCTTCAACTCCATGTTTCCCTCCACCCTAGAACCTCAACTCCATCTTTCCCTCCACCCCAGAACCTCAACTCCATGTTTCCCTCCACTCCAGAACCTCAACTCCATGTTTCCCTCCATTCCTGAACCTCAACTCCATGTTTCCCTCCACTCCAGAACCTCAACTCCATGATTCCCTCCACTCCAGAACCTCAACTCCATGTTTCCCTCCATTCCTGAACCTCAACTCCATGTTTCCCTCCACTCCAGAACCTCAACTCCATGTTTCCCTCCATTCCTGAACCTCAACTCCATGTTTCCCTCCACTCCAGAACCTCAACTCCATGTTTCCCTCCATTCCTGAACCTCAACTCCATGTTTCCCTCCATTCCTGAACCTCAACTCCATGTTTCCCTCCACTCCAGAACCTCAACTCCATGTTTCCCTCCACTCCAGAACCTCAACTCCATGTTTCCCTCCACTCCAGAACCTCAACTCCATGTTTCCCTCCACTCCAGAACCTCAACTCCATGTTTCCCTCCATTCCTGAACCTCAACTCCATGTTTCCCTCCACTCCAGAACCTCAACTCCATGTTTCCCTCCACTCCAGAACCTCAACTCCATGTTTCCCTCCATTCCTGAACCTCAACTCCATGTTTCCCTCCACTCCTGAACCTCAACTCCATGTTTCCCTCCACTCCAGAACCTCAACTCCATTTTTCCCTCATCTATAGAAACTCACTTCCATGTTTCCCTCCACTCCAGAACCTCAACTCCATGTTTCCCTCCACTCCAGAACCTCAACTCCATGTTTCCCTCCACTCCAGAACCTCAACTCCATGTTTCCCTCCACCCTAGAACCTCACTTCCATGTTTCCCTCCACCCCAGAACCTCAACTCCATGTTTCCCTCCATTCCTGAACCTCAACTCCATGTTTCCCTCCACTCCAGAACCTCAACTCCATGTTTCCCTCCACCCTAGAACCTCACTTCCATGTTTCCCTCCACCCCAGAACCTCAACTCCATGTTTCCCTCCATTCCTGAACCTCAACTCCATGTTTCCCTCCACTCCAGAACCTCAACTCCATGTTTCCCTCCATTCCTGAACCTCAACTCCATGTTTCCCTCCACCCCAGAACCTCAACTCCATGTTTCCCTCCATTCCTGAACCTCAACTCCATGTTTCCTCCACTCCAGAACCTCAACTCCATGTTTCCTCCATTCCTGAACCTCAACTCCATGTTTCCTCCACTCCAGAACCTCAACTCCATGTTTCCCTCCATTCCTGAACCTCAACTCCATGTTTCCCTCCACTCCTGAACCTCAACTCCATGTTTCCCTCCACTCCTGAACCTCAACTCCATGTTTCCCTCCATTCCTGAACCTCAACTCCATGTTTCCCTCCACTCCAGAACCTCAACTCCATGTTTCCCTCCACTCCAGAACCTCAACTCCATGTTTCCCTCCACTCCAGAACCTCAACTCCATGTTTCCCTCCACTCCAGAACCTCAACTCCATGTTTCCCTCCACCCTAGAACCTCACTTCCATGTTTCCCTCCACCCCAGAACCTCAACTCCATGTTTCCCTCCACTCCAGAACCTCAACTCCATGTTTCCCTCCACTCCAGAACCTCAACTCCATGTTTCCCTCCACTCTAGAACCTCAACTCCATGTTTCCCTCCACCCCAAAACCTCAGCTCCATGTTTGAGTCTCCTGCCGAAAGTCTCATGGTTGCCTTTAAAATGATTGATGAATACAAGCCGTATCAGCAATATGGAATGATTTTTAGTTGTGTGAAATATTTTCCCACAAAAAGGAAATAACCATTACCTTGCATACCTATATTACTTCAGGAGGATAATGAATTTCCTGTGTGTCCTGACCTCACCGGGTCAAGACATGAGTCGGTGCTCTCTAGCAGCCTTGGCGCTCATTATAACAGCCACGGGTTAGTTTGTTAACCCTCTGCCTCCCCTTATCCATTCTCCGCCCCTTTCAATTTCTTCAAGGAACCTCAAAAAACATTTCGGCCTAATGCAGTGAGATTATATAGACAGATAATGCAAGTGCTGTGCGTTAGTGGTGCCGCGAAGGATAGAGAAGACTGACTGTGTCGCCGACGCCCGTCAGCACCGTCACCACCGACATCGCTGGAATGACTTTGTGTCAAACCGGCGACTACTCCGTGAGACTGATTCGACATATATTACCTGCATAGTCCGTCAACGCCAACTCCGGCTATACGGGCACGTGGCACGTTTTCCGGAAGCTGATCCTGCTCATCGGGTTGTCTCTGTAAGAGACAATCCTGAGTGGAGGAGGCCAAGGGGACGCCCACGGAGTTCGTGGCTTGAGCAAGTCGATAGATCCTGCCGGGAGGTACTCGGGTTGGGAAGGGGACCTGCATGGAGACTCGCCCGGAGGGACCCCCAGGCTGGGCGTCGTAGGGTGGGCGAGGCGACGCGCCCCCCGACGTATGCCCCCACTGATTGATTTATATTATTATTATTATTATTATTATTATTATTATTATCATTATTATTATTATTATTATTATTATTATTATTATTATTATTATTGTTGTTGTTGTTGTTGTTGTCGTTGTTGTTGTTGTTGTTGTTGTTGTTGTTGTTGTTGTTGTTGTTGTTGTTGTTGTTGTTGTTATTATTATTATTATTATTATTATTATTATTATTATTATTATTATTATTATTGTTATTATTATTATTATTATTATTATTATTATTATTATTATTATTATTATTATCATTATTATTATTACTATTATTATTATTATTATTATTATTATTATTATTATTATTATTATTATTATTATTATTATTATTATTATTATTATTATTATTATTATTATTATTATTATTATTATTATTATTATTATTACTATTATTACACACACACACACACACACACACACACACACACACACACACACACACACACACACACACACACACACACACACACACACACACACGATTGCATTGTCTTGACAAAGTGTATTCAGGCACCAGGACAAGAGCACAATGAGACGAGAGGAGAATATAATGGGAGAGTGGGGGAAGGAAGACGTGAGACGATGTGGACAGGATGGAGTGGGAAATAAGTAATGAAGGAGGAGAAAGTAGAGGTGAGATGCAGGAAGTCGGAAGGGAAAAACGAAGAAACAGCTCGAGGATATGGTAGAAACTTTCGAGGTCAGAATGAAGTAGGGGATGGAATAAGAAAACATAGTACGGGATACATTTAGAAAGAGCGAGCAAGGAAAGGAGAGGGATCTCAATATTATAAAATTCAAAGGGCTTGTAATGTATCTATTTTGACACCTAATCCTTTAAAATTAATCAGTGTATTGTTTCAAGTAGTATCATTTTTTTACAAACTAATGTGGTCCCTTACTGAACTCGACCTGCCATCTGGAACTACAAAAAAATTATGCATGCGGACTTTGTCAAATTATATTTCTTACAAGTTTTTCGTTAATATTTAGAAATCACATTTTTCGCATAGCTACTGTATAGAGGCACTTAGCAGTATAATATTTAAGAAACGGGGATAAGCAAGAAGAAGATAATTGATAGATGTATTTTTTCCCACGTAAACAATCGTCACATGCTATATGTTGTTCTTTTAAAGTTTAATATATTGAATGTAATACTTTAAGATGCTAAAGATGTATGTATCATGATTTAAATTAGAAATATAAAGTAAGTTAACACTTCCTGCCGGGAGCGTACGATATATTTTGCAGCAGTGTAAACAACCTACCATGCCCTTGATTGGAGAGACAGAGGAATGCATCGTATGTGAGGCAGCGGTATGCCAGCCGGGGAGTGTCAAAATTTTCAACACCTATCACCACTACTTGTAAGAATTTGAAAGCATGAAACCATTGTTTGATTTGTTTAACTTCTCTTTTCCTGTATGAAGGAAATATTTACCCATGACTCCGCAGTGATGCATTCCTATAAATCTGAATGGAGTGTATCGTTGAATGCTCTTATTTTGCCAACAAAGTTCATTATAACGACATGAATAATGTACAGCCAGCAGTATGACTTTCTCGGGTTTATGGGGTTGACGATCTCCAATTTCTAGCACATAATCAGGATGGGCATCACTCACTCATTTTTGGTATCTAGATGTATTGCTTCAGGTTTTGAACGTTAACATGAGTGAAGTCTACCGTGTCATATATGCTGTCGCAGGAGTGTCCGACTGAGCCGCAGAAGACTGAGACTTTAAAAACATGGAAACCATTGGATTCAACTTCCACTTTGCATGCGTGTTCATTCGAGGACGTAAGGACTTTTTTCTTTCCAGTGACCGGGACTCGTTTCTTTCACCAGTCAGCTGGCCATTGGGCAATTTGACTGGACCCACTGATGGAACATAAACGTTTTTGTGCCTAACGTACGTATGGAAGAAGGATTAGAGTGACTGGTCAAGGATTTTTCGCATTGTACCTGAGAGAGAATAAGGTAGTCTCTTTAATTTGTATTCACTATGTTAAAATGAATATGAGCACCTGTAGCCTCATAGGATTACCTGCCAAAAGTGCGCCTACAATCTTTATAGTGGTGCCACGCCCGTTTCCGAGGACTTCTAAGAGCTCTGCTAGGTGGTGACTTACGTTTGGAGGTGGAGTCAATGTGCCGAGTTGGAATGTGTAGATCAATGAGAGGGTAAATTTCATATCTCCTTTCTCCCTATGTTTGTTTCCTTGAGGTTAGGCGCTCAGTTTCGTCTCCGCCAACAAAGGGTGGTGATCGACGGATATAACTCAGAGTGGGGCCAGGCACTAGTGGCGTCCCTCGGCCAGGGCTCGGTTCTTGGCCCAGTGCTCTTCATTATTTACATCAACGATGTGAATGTTGGAATCAATAATTTCATTAGTAAATTTGCAGACGACACAAAGATTGGTAACTCGATTCTCACTGACGGTGATAGACAAAGCCTCCAAGAGGATTTGCATAAAATTTCAGCTTGGTTTGATAGATGGGAGATGCCCTTTAATGTAAATAAGTGCCAGGTCCTTCAAGCTGGAACAAGAAATAAGAAGTTCGATTAAATAATGTTGTCAACATGATAAAAAAATCCCAAATATCACGATAAAACTCCTAAATGATATTGTCAACAGGAGTGACAGCGAGGTCTTTGGCCGAGGTAGCGGCGGGCCGCGCCTCACGCGCCTACACACAGACTTGGGTCCAAGTACATGTATTCGTACTCGTACTCGCACTCGTACTTAATTTAGTACACATTGTCATGTACTTGTATGTACACTTGTACTCGGGGTCAAAAAGTGCCTTACTACTTGTCTTGTATTCGTACTCAGACTTTAAGAACTCGACATTTTTACGAGTACTTTTGAGTACAACCAAAAAATGCAAATGTGTGGCAGGTGTGGTGTTTGATAACCTGCCTGGGTGGAGGTGAGGCCAGAGTGAGGGATTAACAAAGGTGTATCAAAGCCCAAATGAAATGCACTGAGTTTGCCATTTGTCAAAAGCAAAAAAAAGGTCAGGTGACCTGGGCCCTGGGGTGAGGTCACGTCAGGGTAAGGGAATAACAAAAGTATATGCCCTAAGCTTGGGCCTTGGGGAGGCCAGGTGGCCCGGACCCTGAGCTGAGATGACACTGAGGTCATGTGAGGCGGCTCAGGGCAAATAAGGGCTGGCAGTTTGCCGGCTCTAATTCATTTGGGAGAAAAAGAACAATGGACCGGAGGTTCTTCACTCTCATTTCAACCAGCAGTTCTACCCTCAGCATCTCTCACTATTTATCTTTCTCGATGTTCTGCAAAAATTACAAACCGTCGCATACATCAAAATCAGGGGAATCAATGCTTCTGTACCTATTAAACGGACACAAAGACAAAGGATGGACCTTTTACTCGAACAGCTCCACAAGTTCGAATATAAAAAAATAGCAGAACACTATATTCCAGCAGTTAGCTGCCGACTTCACCCCATACTGGATGTGTAAACAGAGATTTTTTTATGAGTATTTTACTTTTACTTTATTTCACTTGGCGCCCAAGAAGTTCACTATGGCGCCCAATTGAAATATATTTTTCGCCCGTATGACGTCTCAGTGCGCCCAAATGAAATGCACTGAGTTTGCCATTTGTCATAAGCAAAAGAAGCAGAAAAAATCTTATGGTTAAATCTATAAAAAATACTTGTAGCTTCTTGGATTCGCGTACAGTACAAAAGTACTCACACTTGGACTCGAGCTCAACTGTAAAATTGAGTACTTGTAGCTACTTGTACTTGGACTCGTGATATCGCTCTGTAATCGCACTCGGACTCGAACATAAAAAATGTACGTACCTGAACCCAAGCCTGCTACACACACGCAGGCAGGAAATTATACCGGACGGAATTTTCAAGCGCCGATTGTTTCCCATCTGGCCGCCGCGCTGCGACAGGCCTGTGGTTGGATGAAAAACCCTCCCCATACACACACAGGTCACCTCTAGCCCCGCCCGTTTTCCTCGGGCGGACGGGCTGGGCATGCGTGTGTATGGCAGGCATAAGACAGACAAAGCCTCCAAGAAAATTTGCAGAAAATTTCAGCTTGGTCTGATAGATGATAGATGCTCTTTGTAAGTGTCACGTTCTTCAAGTTGGAACAAAAAATAAGCGATTCGATTACGCGTCAAACCTCAAATTCTCACAGCATTGCATTGACGCTGCAAACGAAGTGAACAGAATGCTGGGCTTCTTAAATTAAGAGAAACTTCTCATTCAGAATTAGAGATGTAACATATCAATGGTTTTACGAATTTGGACAAATCCAATTTTTATATGATCGATGATACGTTTTGAACGAGAAAAAATGGTACAAAACTTAGGTGTAGACTTCGTCTTCTATTTTAGTAAATTGCAGCATTTGCTCCTTCCCAATGCAATGAAATAGTATTTTGAAACAAAACACATATCATACATGCTATATATATATATATATATATATATATATATATATATATATATATATATATATATATATATATATATATATATATATATATATATATATATATATATATATATAGGATGACACGGTCAAATAATGCGACAAAGTGTTATTTCGTGTGACATATGGAGACAGATGACGATCAGCAACAAGTGAAGGTGAAAAGAGAAACGTCAGGTGGGCCGTTGCAAAGGCTAGCCCCTGAAAACACATGAGATTAGATCAGTCACCTGTGACATCAAGATCAAGAGAAAGAAGAGTCAGTGGGCGCCGCCAGTGTTGTTGCCTCCCATCACATGACCAGGAGGAATGGCGGCCGAGATCAAGCCTCTCCGCGGTGCCCAGCCTGCCAGGACGGCCGCCGCTGACAAGCCAGTGCTGGTGTCCAAGGTGGAGGGCAGTCCGGACGATATAAACGCTGCCTCCCTGATCAATGGCGGCGAGGGGGTCATTTCCGTCAGCGATGATAAGTGAGTCCTGCCCGTCGTCACCCACAGCCATTGCCTGACGCTTGCCTTGTCTCCTGCTTCCCTGCCTCATTTCATGATAAGTGTGTATGTACTGCAGGGACCTCAGGCTTCATCTCTATCCATTTATTTGACGCTTGCTTTCTTGCTTGTTTTCTTGCTTCTTGCTATCTTTTACTCCGTCAGCGACGATAAGTAACCCTGCCAGTCGTCACCCACAGCCATCACTTGACACTTGCCTTGTCTCTTGCTTTCCTGCCTCGTGTCATCCCCGCCAGCGATGATAAGTGTGTACTTATGTACTGCAGGAACCTCAAGCTTCATCCATATCCATTTATTTGACACTTGCTTTCTCTCTTTTGCTTTCTTGCTTGTTTTCTTGCCTTCTTTTATCTCTGCCAGTGATGATAATTATGTGTTCTGCAGGAACCTCAAGATTCATTGACATCCATTTATTCGTAACACCCACCTCTATCTTGCTGAAATATTTAGGCAGAGAGGGTTGAGGTTGTGTGTGGGTAATAATTAGGGATGGAGAAGAAAGTGGCAGACAGGCAGTACTGTTAAGTATCAGCCTTTCCTCAGCTTTGTCACAGGAGGTAGTAATGACAGCCTTGGACTGCTCCTTCCACATTACTCCCTAACAGTGCTCAGGAGCAAACATAAGCACCTTTTACATAAATTTCTTGCTTTGACACAAGAAGTCTTTGTCAATTTTCATGTCTAGTAAGTAGCATAGCCATGGTCATCCAGAGGGAGGGGGCAAGGAGGGATAGTTTCCCCCCTAATTGAAAATCTATAATTTTCCAATTCACTCATTTGCAAGTTGTAACAATTGATTTTCTTCAAAACCTCAGAAGAATGCCTGGTGCTGCAGTTAGTGGGTAACTGTGTGTGCCATTGCCTAGTGGCTCATCACATTAAGAGGAGGATCCAGCACCCTATTTTAAAAATATCGTTGAATAATACAAAAAAAATAAGCTAAACACTGGCATGACTGTCTATGGATAAGTTATCAAATGACGGCTTTATTTTTTTCAGCAAATTTAAGTGTCCTGCCAAGCCTGAGTTTAAATGCCTAATAAGTGGGCGTGGCAAGCCAGTCCTAGTGCGGGTGGCAGGAATCATTTTGTTACCTAGGTATATTATTTTCAATGAATATGATCAATTATACACATACCTATGTATTCTCATGCATCTGGCAACCTCTCCCCAGCCCACAGCAGCTTTCCTGCCTCCTGTTCAGATGAACTGCTGCTTGAGGGAATACGGTAAAATTCTAGTGCTTGCCCATACTCCCCCCTCCACCCCATACAAGCCTGGGGACCTGGTGGGAATGCAGGGTTTCAGGTGGGGGACACAAAATCCGTCGCAATCGCGTATTTTTTTAGTGGGGGGGGGGGGATAAAGACTCCCTAGATCTAGGGAAATTCCATAAATATAGGGATTTTTCCTCTCACCACCACTAAAATAAGTGTTTGCGACGAATTTGGTGTTTCCCATACGGAAACCACGCACCCACTGGATCCTCAAGCTTGTTTTGGGAGAGAAGCGTATTGAACCCACCAAACGATGCTCACCTCACCATCTGGAGGCCATCTGTGCTCACATAAACCGCCTATACCACACTCATGCCTTCTCTAGTAGGTTGTCACCTCATCGCAAGGTTTCTGTCCTCCAAGTAGAATCCGTGGTACCAAACACCACGTGATCCGTCCAACACCACGCCTTAAACAGTACTGCAGGTTCTACAGGAAGTGCAGGCTCTCGAACCTCCTGCCCAAGCTGTTCGAACACGTGAATCCTTACTGACCGCATTTTGAATCTGCTTCACGGGTTCGTATTCCCAGTATACAAGGTGGTTGTGGGTATTGACTCCGCACCTCCAGAATACGATAATACGCCTCCATATATCATAGTTAAAAAAAAAAGTACTTAGAAGTAAAGAAGCCGAATTAATCCCCTTCCCCAACGATCTTGGGGGACCCGCGTTAACTCGGGGTATTTGGGTGGGGGAGCATATTTAAACTACTCCAACCGAACTTTATGACCTGCTAACGGGGGGGCTTTGCCCCCCTCGACCCCCCTGCTAACCAAGTGGGGGCTGCACCTCCCCTGGACCCCCCCCTCTTAAAGTACCCCAACCGAACAGCTAACTGAGGGACATTGAACACAAGTAACCTGCGTTCGAACCTGCTTCACGCATTCGTACATGCTACAAGTAAGTAAATACATAGTCGTATATGACGGTTGCAAGATTCCTATGACGTAAATTACTTACCATTTAGATGCTTCATTATGATCTTATTGTTGTAACAGGGGGCTTCGCCCCCCTCGAACCCCCCTTTGGTATGGAGAGTGAGTGAAATTTCGTGGTTTCCGTACGTTGTAAAAAAAAACGAAATGTATGAAATTTCCCTATATCTAAGTAATTGTAAGGAATTTCCCTACATCTAGGGTATTTTTTAACCCCCCATAACTCAAAGACTATGCATTTGCGACGCATTTCATGTTTACCACCACATTCCCCGAAGTCTCAATGGCCCCCTAGCCAATTTTGGTTGCGAGGGGTGAGTATGGGCAAACACTAGAATAATACCGGGAATACTGCCTTGTTTACACCATGAATCTTCCTTCATGAGTTCTTGCTAAGGCATTACCGTTTAACATTGATGAGGTTTCAGGCCCCGCTCTGCTGCCAACGTAGCGCTCAGTAGGGTCATCAAAAATATAATGATATTAGCCTCAAAATGGAATCCTCAATGCACTCAAGTTTGTAATGTAGTAGTGAATGAGTGAGTCTTGATTGCTTACATGAAGGTTACTGGTGTCATTTCAATAAACTTGGCGTCATGTCAAAGGGGAAACGGCACATGGAGAAGAACCACTAAATGGCAGCTTATGGAAGGGAAAATGCAAATAATAGCCAATACTTTCAAGTTCAAGTTCAAGCTCCATGCCACAACAAGTTTCCTCACCACCACCACAACCACCAAACCAATTGTTGCATTCAAAAGTATGGTTGAAATACATGAAAGTCAAGTATACAGGATACTTTACAGTGAAATTTGCCACCCAAGTAACAGTGATAGAACACAATTTTGGCCATGACAAATCTCATTACTTGTTTGCCTCCTCTTTTCTTGCATGAAGGAAATATTTACCCACGAGTCCACACTGATGCATTCCTATGAATCCCTGGATGGAGTGTTGTAGGATATATCGTTGAATGCTCTTAAAGCTACGTTTTCATTATAATGACCTGAATAATGTACAGCACTCAGATGTTTTGGTGTAAACATAATAGTGACCATTACAACTCTGATATGTTACTAGTTTGGAACAGAAAAATGCCACTTAAGCCTCGCTGGACTCCATAATCCGCCGGATTGGATCTGGCAGAGGTTCCAAGAGGGCCACCAGATGGCAGGTCAACCCTTGGAGGAATAATACATGGAATGGCTCTCAGCGGGTTGCTCTTTACTGTGAGGTGAAGCGAGTGGGGTAGGGGGTGCCGGAGCTTAGCCGGTGGGCAGAGCCAGCAATTCCACCCAAAACATTGCATTTCTCGCTCCCAGATCATCAGCGTAAATGAGCTCGTCTGCCTTATTTCTTCCACATATCATATGTTTTTAGTTATTCAACTGCTGCAGTACATACACTAAGGATGTATGTACAGGTTTTAATAGAAAACACCAGCATTTCCTTGTCTTTATTCCATATAAGCTGAGAAGAAATGTTCAACACCCACCTTGATCCCTCACACTTCTTTAATGTAGGAGCATGTACAGCCTACTATGTAGTGTCGCAGATTTCATCAAAACTCACTACGAGTAAACAGAAGGAAGTATTGGGGCCGGTAGGAGAAAACTTACTGATACGCTTGTATGTTAGATTACACTGGGTTACAAAAAAATAAATTTTGTAAGTTGTCTAAGTTTTTTCAACTGATTTAGGACAAAATTGCACCGCTGAATTCGAAAATGACACCCGTTTCTCTCAATCAGGTCAGGTTTTTTGTGCTAAGTCGATTTTTTAAAAATCCGATCTTATAACTAAATTAATTACATTTTTGTGACATTTTCGGTTGATTTTAGTTAATATTTCTCATCCGAAATAGGTTTTTAAGATAAATGAAATCATTTTCTAACACAATTCATGAATTAAATGTTATAAAAATTAATAAGTATACATTGAATAGTAGACATTGATAAAAGTAAGTACATACATGTAAATTGGATATTAGGTCATCATTGTTCAAAATTCAGGGCATGATCTTCCGCTTCTTCAAACTCCTAGAATGCTCAGCGGTAGGGATGTCTCTCTTCAGAGTCCAACAGTAATCAGCCATCATGACTGCATCCCACCGTCCCTGATACCTGGTCTCCATCTCTTTCATGTCCTGATGGAATCTCTCCCCCTGCTCGTTGCTCTTTGATCCCAGATTCTCAGGAAACCGATCCATATGTGAGAATAAGTATTCATTTTGATGCTCATGTTGCATCCAAGGTTTCTGAAAACAGTCAGCTTATTGGTGACAAGTTCTGTGTAGTTCCTGGCCTTCTTGTTGCCAATAAAGTTCTTCACGACAAGAACAAAAGGCTTCCACACTTCCAGTTCCACTTCGTCATTGAGTATTCAAACTCTGGATCTCTGATGAGCTGAAGGAGTTGAGGACAGTCAAAGATGCCAGCTTTCAACTTCTCCATGGTCAATCCTGGAAAAGCGTGGCACAAGTAAGTGAAGCAGCCACCATCCTTGTCCAGAGCTTTGGTGAACTGTTTGATTAAGCCGAGCTTAGTGTTACCATTACCGTTACCGTTGATGAGGTTTCTGGCCCCACTCCACTGTCAGCGCAGCGCTCCACAGAGCCGTCAGCAATAATGATGTTAGCCTCAATAATAATCCTCGATATGCACTTATTCACAACGTTGTAGTGAGTGAGTGAGTCTTAATTGCTTTCATGGATAACCTACTGATGTCCTTTTAATAAACTTGGCATCATTATTGTCACTTGGCTATATTTTGGTTCGTTCTAATCACAATATCTTTCCTTTTTATAGTATCACAAATATCCATTGTTTCATTTTCCATTTATCTGATATTTCCTTTATATTATCACAATTTAATGTCCAATGATTATTTGCAACTCACTGAACATTTATCACACACAATTTATCTTCGAGTCTCAGACACCAATTAATGGACATGATCGGTTATGTTACGAATTCTCTCAATTTCAATTTGAAGAACTACACAACACTGGTCATTCGCTGAGTGGTTGATTTCAGGCTTCTTGTACCTCACACAATTTATGCATTTCCTTTCAGCCATGGAGCAGTCTCTTGATTTATGATCACCAGTGCACTTGTAACATTTTGGGGCTTCTTCATTGTTCTTGGCAGTGCAGTTGGCCTCAAGATGGCAGTATCTTTGACTTTTTTTTTTTTTTTTTTTTTTTTTTTTTTTTTTTTTACAGAAGAGGAGACTGCAAGAGCATAAAAAAAATAAAACAATATGAAAAAAAAGCCTGCTACTTACTGCTCCTAAATAGAGTAGAGTGGCCAAAAAGAGAAATCAGTTTCAGGAGGAGAGGTGTCCTGATACCCTCCTCTTGAAAGAGTTCAAGTCGTAGGCAGGAGGAAATACAGATGAGGGAAGATCGTTCCAGAGTTTACCAGCATGAGGGATGAAAGAGTGAAGATGCTGGTTAACTCTTGCATAAGGGGTTTGGACAGTATAGGGATGAGCTTGATCAGAAAGTCGTGTGAGGCGAGGCCGCAGGAGGGGGGAAGGCATGCAGTTAGCAAGTTCAGAAGAGCAGTCAGCATGAAAATATCGATAGAAGATAGAGAGGCAACATCGCGATGGAATTTAAGAGGTAGAAGACAAACAGTAAGAGGAGGAGAGCTGATGAGATGAAGAGCCTTACGCTGGAATTCTCAATCTATCTCTTCCCCCTTCCCACGAGGAAACAAGGCTTCGTGGACCAAACGGTATTCTCAGTGACGAGGAGTGTCTTTGATGCAGCGCGCGAAGCGGCGAGCGGGAAAGAAATGAACTAATTTCCTCTCTTGACGAAGAGGAGGTGAAGGCCCGATCTTCGCTAATATCTTCGCACATTCAATGCTTTATTACAACATTTTTCCATGTTGTTGTATTATTAATTGGGTATAAGAACAATTTAAATTTTCTAGGCCTTATATAAAAAGTCATACAATGCAAGAAATATTATTTTTTTCTGTTTATTCAAGACTTCACGGTTCCTATGATAATTTAAGCCAACACTGGAACGCACCTCTCAACCAGCACGCCCCGCCCTTCAGACTCAACTATTCCCAACAGTTCTCCTTTTTAAGCATTTGTAGGGCTGGCACTTCAAACCATAAGCATGAAGATTGCTGGGACAAATTTAAAAGTGACGGACTGACAGCTAGGCTTCGGCCTCCTGGCGAATGTTTCACAAGTTTGTATGAATATGTGGTGCTATGTGGTACTTCGTGCTTGGCTTCCCACAGCCAATCTCCAAACTCGTGACGTCACCTGTGGGTGGAGCTTAGCAAAGCTCAGCAATATAGATGATACCATTTTCCACCCACTGATAGGAGCTCTAAGGCTAGTTAAAAATATATTTACAAGGGAGAAATAACGAAGGGAGAAAGAGATGTCTCATGGAACAGGAGGAAAATAAAGAAAATAAAAGCAGTTTATTCTAACGAGGTCTCCTAAGCTCCGCCCACAGGTAACGGGACAATATCAGAGCGAAGCAAACATCGCCACGGGTACCAACCAATAAAACCCATCAATGTAAATTTTCTGCTACATATAGTGTATGTCACTATATCAAGCACTGCTTACATAAGTACTTGCCACACAATATTTTCCATTATAGAAATGTACCTAAAATCCATTAATGTTTCGGTTTTCGACGTTTGTTTGATTTGCAGTAGTACCAACACTACACGGAAAGATTGCTTCGAAGGAGGAAAAGAAACTAGCGTTTGATAATATCTCTTCACAGAAACACACTCTCTAAGCGACGCTTCGACGAAGAGGGAAGAGCTTCACTGAAAATTCCACCGTTGGACTCCACTCCACAGGGATAGAATCCAAAAGAGGGCAGTTTAGAAAGCATATGATTAACACATGATTGCATGGTATCTATCTCTCACAGTATACACTCCCCATTCTAGTTTTATCTTGTCATGATGTTTATGAAAGACAGGGAAGCTGTGAAAGAGAGATGGAGAGGATATTTCAAAAACTTAATGAATTGTGAAGATGGAGGTCCAGCGGTTGTAACAGCAGTAATTTTGAGTGGAGGTAGAGGAGGAGTATATAAAGAAGAAAGTATAACATGTGAAGAAGTAAATCAAGCAATAAAAAGATTAAAAAATGGAAAGGCAGTAGGAATTGATGGACTGGACAAAAGCCATCATTGTCCCAGTTTACAAGGGGAAGGACAGGACAGGGGAGTGTGGGAGCTATAGAGGTATAAGTCTGCAGAGTATACCTGGAAAGGTATATGGAAAAAAAAAAGTCCTCATGACCCTTTCCATACTGTGACGCCGACGTCTGCATCACAGATGGAAAGGTTTAAAGAACAGATCATTACCTATACAATGGTAGTTTCAGATTTCTTATATGACGTATAGTTGATGAGTTAGGCTTGAAAGAAAAAAATCTTTGGTAACCCTGCCCCCCAACACACACTAACCCGTCCACGACCGCTAGACAGAGTCAACTGAAAAGATTTTCTGTTTGCGTCACCAGTAACCCAGGAAAATTTCCCGGCAAGAAGGGTCTATCAGCTTACCTCGAGCCAACATGCGCTAGCCTGTCTACAAACCAAGTATCACACATCAATGAGAATTACAGAATTTTTGGTGAATTTTTTTGTCCGAGTGACGCGATAGTCGCATCAATAAGAAGCTGTGCTTTTTGACCAGACAATTATAGTGACGCGTATGTCACATCCACGTGCGCAATAGTGTTAATAACATGGTTTATTCTGTTAGTAATCCCCTTAACATGGCATGGGCAAGGATCATTACTCAAGGAAGATAATCCACAGCTAGTACAGAGATTTCTTATTATTGCAGATCTGTTCGCATTTGGCAGCGCCGGGATTCTGGACAGTACTGGCCTAGCGTGTGCCATTTCCTTCCTTCCATTCCCACCACTTTCCACTTCCTGGCTGAGCTGAGGTGCTTGTTTTTGGGTCTTGACAATGGAAGTGTAATTGTAAGTATCTGAAATATTGTCACAGCTAATGTGTTTATGATACATATAGCAGTATTATTTGATGTACTGTATTGCCAGTCATATTCACTATGGATGGAAATCTATTTTGTAGTATTGTAAAGAAAGCTGATAAATTGTTTTTTTTTTATTATATGATCGCAAACTTTTCTAAATGAAGTAAGTAGAATGCCCATACTAATTATCTAAGTAATTTTCTTTTTTCCATTTATCGTGTATGTCATTGATGTCTGGCACTCAAAATAGCAGGCTATAATGATGAAAATAAAAACTCATAGTTTTAATTTTCTCTCCTGTCGCATCATTGAATTATGTCAGCCATTGGACGTTAAAAGTGAGATCTTGTCCAGCTCATGTCAAACACACACCCTCAGTGGTTTTGTAACCTTTGAGTGAATACCATATTTCTCATTATATGTGGTAGGAATGCACTTATCCTCTCAAAAGTCTTCCTAAAATCAACATGCATCCTATATCCTGAAGGTTAGATTTGCCTTCTCATAGGGGTTAGAGGTAACCAGTTCTAGACTAATACCTAAACACCCATGTTTAATGCAGTAGTCCTGAGATAACTTCAAAATGAAATACGTAATTTTTCAATCACTGCTGAGTGGCCTAAGATACTCACATGCTGTCATGAAGACCACTTATCAACCCGGACTCTAGATTCTCTCTAAAGAGACGATCAAAGATGAGTTACAGGGGGTAGCTTGAGCCAAGCAAGATGGCACCGCTATAAACAATTGCCTGCACCATGATGGGCTGGGACCAACCATCAGGCCCCACCAAGAAAACCTACCGGTGCCATAAGCAGAAATTTAAAAAAAAAATGCAGCTCTCGACCACCGCAGTTGCACTGTGCTAACTGCAGACCACTATTCTTTACTCTTCTTTTTTTGCAGCTCCAGATGAGCTGCCACCACTGTTGATCGAGACCATAGGTCCTGAAGAGAGGAATTGTTGTATTGGTGTCAGCTGTTTTAGGGTTGGATAGAGTACTATGTGTGAACTATCATCTGCTTGTTCTTTGGTGCAATCAAGCAACTTGATCCTTGGAAGGATTCTCTGAGAAACTTGTTTATGCATTTCAAAGACAGTAGTGGTATAAATATTGTAAAGGTAAAGTTGGGGGCATACATTATAGCTGCTCATGGCCTCAGTGCTCATCTCCGTCACATTGGTCACATGGTGGGTAAGACTCCATTAGCCCAGGACACAGGGCACATATGACATTTGGGTTTCCACAGTGTACCTTCCCCAGGTATCCCCAGGTACTCATTTACTGACCGGTCTGAAAGGGACGATGAACATCTGGGTGAGTTGCACACTGACTGCCCGGACCGAGATCCCAACCCAGGCCTGCGGATTCATAGCTAGGCATATTAACCACAGCAACACCGAGTGAATCCTAGTAATCTTAAGCCTTCCCCCTGGACTCTGATGCTTCTTAATGAAAGTATAAAGACTTAAGCTCATTTTTAAGAACCATTAATTAACCTCGTGGGGTAAGTCTTCTTGGGCCACCAGGTTGTGATTTGGTTGTAAGCAAAGCTACACTGCTGCCATCTTTGAAATGCCACACCCATTTCCTCATAGAATGCTCCCAGGGATCAGTTTCCTCACAATTTCCTTTGTTTGGTGCCCAGCCTTGTATAATCCAATGCTATGTGCCATGGTTTCAGACTTTGTTCCTATAATAACTGGCAGAAGCTTCAGATCAGAGCAGTTTGCCACTGACTTGAGAAAAGTGCAGAAACAACTGACACATTCAGTTACAACACAAGCTACAAACGCACTGAAGGTGTGTGTTGGGTAAGAGCTCAAGGATTTAATGTCACTGTAATGGCTGGTGGCTGGTTTAATGACAAGAGCAGGTGGGTTATTGAATTTTGCCATTAATGTTTGCTAGGTTAGGTGCCTTTCAATGACACACACTGTATACCCAGTGCAGTTTTGGAGTTGGATGGGATGAGAGTGGGGTGTAACAATCTTCTTTTATCTCAGGAATTCACAGCAGCTCCAGATTACAACAGTATTACCCAAGTTCGAGAGTACTTGAGCCACAAGATTCGAGTTACAGGCGTCATCTACTGTCCCATTGCCAAGTGGGTTCTCTCAGCTGCCAGTGATAAGTTCTTTGTATATCATTGCACGAGCAGCGGGCGACGACTTGGAGGCCATCAGTGTTCAGCGTGGTGCACGGCCCTCCAGTACGATGCCAAGAGCAGGCATGTGTTTGTAGGAGACTATGGAGGACAGATAACAATGCTCAAGCTGGAAGAGACTGGGCCACAGGTCATTACAGTTCTCAAGGTAAATACTTAGTTGTTGTTCCAAGGAAGTTTGTACTGGTGTTAATGAGTCATCCCGTCACCTCTGAATTAGTATTTTTTGTTATTTGTTTCAGTAAGGAGTAGTTATGTAAAACTATTATGAGCTTTTACTAATACTATGGTTGCCTGTTGACATTAGTTCTGTATCCCTTCCCTTGAGGATATTTTTAGGGTACAGGTAACTCTCGATTTACGCGAGTTTGGTTTACGTGTTTTTTAAATAACGCGGGGTCCAAAATCCAAATAAATGTTTAATTTACACGTTTTTTCACTTATACGCGATATTTTATGGAGTGGCCACCAGATGTCTCACGCAACTGGACTCACACGGCGCCGCGGCCACACAGCTGAGCTCAGTTCTTCCCGTGCGCCACATGAACAACAATACAGTACCCACGCTGCCCCGCTACTCAGTAATAGGGGTGGGCAGGTACCGGTACCAGCTATACGGTTATTACCAGACTGCTTGGTACCGGTACCAGACAGCTCGGTACCGGTACCAGACTGCTCGGTACCGGTACCAATACTAGCCAGTCGCTCATGGTGTCCCTCATTTCTTCCTCACACGAGTGAGGCTGAGTGCTTGAGTGGATATCTCGGTGATATGGATACTCTCTCTCTCTCTCTCTCCACTGAATGAAGTGAATATTTATTTTTCGATAGAAAACTACCTCTTGTTTGATTTACATTGTTTTTGATTTACGTGACCTCTTCCAGGACAATACTCGCACAAATCGAGAGTTACCTGTATTTTCATGTTTATGAATCTTGAGAAGGCTTTTAACACACTTAATAGATAAAGATTATGTGAGGTGTTCTACATAAATGGTGTGGAAGATATCCTTTAGAGGGCAGGAATAAGTTTTTGTAGTGATTGCATGATTGCATTAATGAATGTCTTCATGATTGGTTTCAAACCCTGATTGGAGCCAGGAAAGACTGTACAATGTGCTTTTGAATCATAAGTGTTTACATCAATGGACTGATGAGCTTTACTGTCCCTTGTCTTGCCTTTAGTGTAGAGTGTTCATTTCATGATAAGTCATATCTTTGTATGTTCACAGGGTCATAATGGCTCCATACGGTCTCTCGCCTGGGATGTGGAAAGGCAGCTACTATTCTCAGGTTCCTTTGACCAGTCTGTCATTGTGTGGGACATTGGGGGAGGCAAAGGAACAGCCTTTGAACTTCAAGGACACACGTAAGGATTCTGTTTTTTTCTTTCACTCAGTATAAGTCAGAGAAGAAGTGATGGTGGGGGGGAGTGTATCCTGAGAACACATGGAAGGGAGTGTAATTTGGGGAGGAGTGAATGAGAGATGTAAAAGAATAGGGAAGGGAGGGGTTCCTACATTAGTGTCACCGAGAAAGTGGAAAGGTATTTATATTTAATATTTTCTTTTCCATCAGAAGTAAAGTAATTTCTTTAGTTTACTGCAAGAAGAGTCACCAGTTAATATCAGGAGGGGAAGATGCCATCGTTGTCTTCTGGGACATGAAGGCAAACAGGCAGGAGGTAAGAAAAGAAACAAATTTAAGTTATATAGTTTCACATATATATATATATATATAGATTTATATATATATATATATATATACATATATATATATATATATATATATATATATATATATATAGATATATATATATATATATATATATATATATATAAGTGTGTAGCTAGTATAAGAAGACAAATGGATGACATTCCTGTAATTTACTGACATTTGATGTTAAATACTTAAATGTAAGTGGATGAGGCACATCAAGCAAACACTTCATGATTGGCATTGGGACATACCATTTTCAGACTCCAGAGTGGCTCCAGTCTGATATTTGCCAGTACTGTGAGCGACCCTTCTTTTGGAATATAAAAGCCATGATGGATCAGAAGCAGATTGGTCTGCGGCAGCATCATTGTCGGTTAGTAATCTAAAATTAGTACAATTTTTCTGCAAGGATCATCCTCTTGTGGAATTCTGGTCATGAAAAGGGCATCCAATAGATTGATAAAGTAGAAACCCCATTTATCATGGTTATCATTTGGAATCTCATGATGAATAAAGACAAAAGAAAAGACAACCTCTACCTATTAGCCACTCTTAAGAAGTGTTAAAAGGCCAATAGCCATAACAGTAGCAAGACTAGGTAATAAAAGGAGCTTATGTAAAGGTTGATTAGCAAGCAAATGAATATTACTGAGTTGGCCATCAGCACCAACTAATTGTAGTCCATACACTTAAGCTGGATCCCTCCCAGTAGTGCCTGGATCCCTTGCCGAATATTTCAAGGCACTGCTGTTTGGCTGTTGGTGGACAGGGTAGCAATTTGACATCTCTGTCGCCCAGCACAATCAAGTAGTTTCCGAAAATATTCACATTTCTTTACTTAGCTCATCTGTTACTCAAAATAAGCAAATTTCATTGATTGTTCAGCTCTTACGTGGTTTTCAGAACCCAGTAGGGTAAACTGATAAAAGTAATTATAGTGAGTAGAAATCAGATAACATTTAATGTTCAGACAGCTTTTTGCAAATCCCTCCTTGTCTCCTCTTGTATTGCACTCTATTTAAAATCTTAAAGTACTATGAAATACAGAAGAATTTTATGCACAATATTTAATTTTTTCCAGAATTGTTTTCATAACGACTGCAAATATCTATGTAAAAAGATGCATAAACATTTACTGTTATTCTCTGAGCTACTCCCCATTATTACTTTATTTCTTTACCCATTGAATTTTTTAAATAGTGTTGTAGTTGTAGATTTGCTGTTTACTGCTTAATCCATTGGTGCCAACAAAATTTGCATATCATGTGTAACAGATGAGCTAAGTAAAGAAATGTGAATATTTTCTAAAGCTGGACTGGCATGTTGAGTGACGGAGATGCCAGACGCCCTACCTCCCAACAGCCAGTCAGCAGCGTCCTTACTTACTCGGCTAGGAGGGTATCCAGCTTATGTGAACAGAGTATAGTATTGGATTTTCTTGTTGGTCATAGTTTCCTAAGGCTATTGACAGCTGAAGTGTAGATTTCTCTCAAAATAATGATAATATTTTCTTAAACGATAAAATTTCAGAAAATGTGGTAAGGCTGTTTGTGACAACTGCAGCAGCAAGAGATCCTGCATCCCTGTGATGGGTTTTGAATTTGATGTAAGAGTGTGTGACAAATGCCATTCAACTATCTCAGATCAAGAGTGAGTACTCTATATAAGTCAGCAAAGTATATTTTCTCTGTATCTGGCATATGTGGGCATCAGATATATATGTGTTCATACTTAAATTTTGTGAATACACATTAATTGGTTATCTACACTTGTACTATTTTATATTTCATTTTTTCCATGAACTGCATAGATTGAATGGAGAAAAGTAAGCAAAATTTAACATATGTTCTAATTGCTATAACTTCATATTTGATTTTGTAATCATTATAGTTAATAATCCAGCCTAAAACATTGTAGCACTTCAACCTCTCTTTTTGCAGCCGCCAATCCTTGGCCAAGTTCCACGAGGTGAAACATAGCATAGTGAACATGGACCTGGACGAAGAAAATGGAATCCTGCTCACTGTTGGTATGTAAGACTGGGTGTGGTTGTGGGTGGGTGTATTTACCTAGTTGTGACATACAGGAAAGGAGATATTCTCGTACTGTCCCGTCTCTGTATCTACTACTATCTAACCTGGCCTTGAATTCATGAATTTTTATAGGCCATTCCAGGCCTCCACTATTCTGTGTGAAAAGCTGTTCTTCTTAATATCTCTTCCACATGATCCTTTTTCATCTTCCTTCCATGGCCTCTTGAATCTCTTGTATCCCATGCTATTAAATCTTCATTGTCCACTTTTTCCATCCCATTCAGCACACTACAGTCAGATCTTCTCTTTCCCTCCTCTGTTCCAAAATAGGTAAATTCAATCACTTCAATCTCTTCATATGTTAAGCCTCTTACTCCTGGAACCAATTTTGTTGCTGCCCTCTGAATCCTCTCTAATTTCCTTATATTCCACTTTGTACTCAGTGACCACACTGTTGCTGCATATTCCAACCTTATCACATATCACTGTCACAATCAGTTTCTTGAGCTTGTATGTCTCACCTATAATTCTGTTTATGTGTTTTTCTGGTAACAAATTATCTGATACAGTTACTCCTTGACCCTTTTCCACTGATGTTTTCTTAATGCTTTCATTTCCTATTGTATAGTTACATGAAGTTCTCATTTTACGCTTTCCAAGTTACATCGCTGCACTTTCTGGTGCTTGATTCCATTTCCCATCTATGACTCTACTCTCATATCCTGTCAAAGTCCTGTTGCAGTGCTTGACAGTCTTCCTCACTTCCAACCTTCTTAAGGGGAGAGTCCGCCATGAAAATATGAAAACAATTTTTTAAAAAATACGAAATTGAGTTTTATGGTCTATGGCAACACCCTATCCTTTGGCTTTCAAATGGTAGAATTTTTTTCAGTCAGACATAAATTTAAATGCCAATAGCGAGGGGATTTAAATGGCTACTGTGTGGGCGTGGCACGTTGACTGCGGCACATTAGCTGGCATGCCAAAGTATGGAATGAATGTTGGATAACCAAACATGCAGCAATATTCAGGGTGAAGTTTGTAACCCATGTAACAGTTTTGGATCCAACACAATTATGGATATGAAAAGTGCAGCCTGCTCACAAAAATGTTTGGAACAAATGAATATATAGAAAAAGGATTAGAAATGAGAGAAAAGAGAAGAATTGCACCAAAGAAGACAATAAAGAAGAAGACGAAGACAGACAAAGGAATTCCAACCGATAGCTGTGCACTTAGAGAGTACTGATTGAACCTTGCAACAATTAGGGGTGTGGCGTGCCCTGACAACCCCGCCTTTGAGTGATTAATACTTATATAAGGTGGGACAAGGTGCCTGATCCTTGTATGCACTCATTGATATGTGATTACGGATCCCATAAAATTCATATGAAAGTGGCATTGACAATATAGTACCTTCACCGAGCCGAAGAACTTTAGCAAAACTTCAATCACGTTTTTCTCAAAACTAGTACAACATGAACATAAACTTATTTTTTGCTTATATTTTATGATTTTCATGAAACTTTAGGACATACAAGATCGTGTTTTGTACTAAATTTTACAAGATGTTTTTTTTGAAAAACGGCATTTTTTTCGATATATGGAAAATTTTTCTAAAATAAATTTCAAAAATTTAAAAAAAAATACAGAATAACAAAAACAGTTTTCAAAAATACATCTTGACAAACTGTTAGAATGACAATGAACTATTAGATGTGCGTGTCACAGGAAAGTCAGTAAAAAATGGCTGAGAATAATATATTCCAAATTTTCATAAAAACAACGATAAATCATTTTCTTAATTTTTCATTTAATCTGGTCAGCTTGAAATTTTCATGTGATAACAAACGTACTAATATATAAAACATATAAATTATTCATGACCATAGATGCAACTTTAATCCACGGCTGACTTTCCCCTTAAGAAACAGCATCACCAACAAACAAATTCATATGACTGTTTACTCTCCCTCTGTTATGTCGTTACTATACAGTGTTCGCAGAATGTATTGCGTGCGCCCCGCACTTGCATGTAGTGTTCACTTGTCATCATTTCATTCTTAGGAAGGAAATACAGCCCTCCATGCCCCCCATCACCACTATAGTCAGGTAAATCTTAAGTGGTGGCTCTGACATAGACAGCCCGCTAGACACTGGTGTTATGTCTCCAACCGACCTCATGTACCGTGCCTCTCACACCCTTCTCTCTCTCTTTCTCCCCGTGTCTCTCTCTTTCTCACTCTTGTATAAAAACAAATATGTTTTTTATGATTGATTCTCTATCTGTGAGTGAATACAAAGAAATGTGTACAACACTTGGCAGCGTTGCCACCACGGCGTTGTCAGCTCAAGTCAACCCAACACACCGCAGTTGCCAGTTGGTCTGCCTGCTTTAATTATGGCATTTTTGCCATTTTTTGGTGTGTGTCTGCCATCTGCCATACAATATCAGCCATATGGCATAATTATGATAAAATATGGAGACTGTACCTATATATGGAATGCCAGGACCGTCAAGCAAATTCTGATGTGAGTCATGCAGGTGAATGGTGAGGTTCCGTTGGGGATGGCCAGGGAGTAGGGAAGGAGTGGTCGCTACGAACATTTCTTGGTGCATTTTTTTTAAAGAGGTTTATTATTATTATTATTATTATTATTATTATTATTATTATTATTATTATTATTATTATTATTATTATCATCATTATTGTTATTATTATTATTATTATTATGCATTGTCGTGCACCATACTCCCGAATGAGAGTACATACACCCCCACTTTTCTCGCGCGCGCACACACACACACACACACACACAGAAAGAGAGAGAGAGAGAGAGAGAAGGGTGTGAGAGGCACGGTTTGCGAGGTCAGTTGGAGAATTGGCAACAGGGTCTAGCGGGCTGTCTACGTCAGAGCCGCCACTTAAGATTTGCCGGACTATAAATGCTGCCCACACCATTACACTAGGAGGGTGTTTCACGGTTTTACTTGTGTACTGAGGCAAGTAGCGGTTGGAGTTCTTGGGATGCCTCACTTTCCCCTGCCGTGTTCTGATGCATCTGAAGCTGCTTTCATCACTAAAAAGCACGTTCCTCCATTGCTCTGGAGTCCACTCCTTGTATTTGCATGCAAATGCAAGTCTCTTCTTTCTCATCAGCTTTGTAAGAAGGGGTTTGTCAGCTGGCCTGAATGTTATTAGGTCAAGTTCCTTTCGTAGCCGTTCCTGGATGGTTCACTCTGCGACATCTCCTAACAGATCTGGGTGCAACTTCTTCAGTTCACAAGCTGTAATCCACGGATCTTTCATAACCTCACGTTTCATGAGGGTATCAATCGCTTTGGATGCCTTTCTTGGCCTCCCAGATGCTGGTTTTCTTAGAGGTATGGTGTCTGGAGGGAGGGAGGGAGGGTGCGGCTGCAATCAGGCAGCGAATGGTGCTTTCGTGTTGCCATGTACATCTGGAAATTTCTTATGTTGGCACATTTTCAGTCCTCCATGCCAAAATTCTGGTCTTTTCTTTATTGCTGAGGTTGGCTGGAGCCATGCAGATACCGTAGCATAAAAATAGGAAGGCTGGGAGGAAAAAGAGGTATATAGGGCATTATGGAATGGAAAAAGTGTCGTACAGTCTCTCTCCACGGCAGCTCACTGAGCACTGAGGCGAGAACCGTCAGCCCAGAGACATACCCTCACATTTCCCGCGCTCATGGCAGCAATACAAGACGTACAAAAATGGCACGAATTGGCTCCACTGTACGATAGCCAACCTCACCATAATTCAGAGATTTCCGGCAGTATCGCACAATACTTTCTGCGTACACTGTAGATTGCAAACATGACTAGAGCCAGCACCGACCCTTGTGGAACTCCACTGATTACTTTCCTCCCTGAGAGCCTCACATCACTAATCACTATCCTCATTTCCCTGTTCTCAAAAATCTTTCATCCACCTCAAAAGTCCTCCCATCCTATACACTCCACAGTCTATTTTTACTTTTTCCCATTTTCATTGTGTGACATTTCTTTTCGTTAAACTCCATTTCCCATTTCTTACTCCATTCAGGTATCTCATTTGAATTTTCCTGTAGCTTATTACAGTCATCATCATCTCTTATTTTTCTAAGCAGTTTGGCGGCGTCTGTAAGCATACTCACTTCAAATTGCAAAGCTAAAAGCACTGCTGGTAAGGAAGATAAAGTTTAAATAGAGTTCCATGGACTTCTACAGGTTGTTTCAATCTACCCCTGGGCTACCCTTCTCTCCTGTGCTGCCTCATTGCCTAATAAAAAGTAGGAACTTTGCGCGCTTTTTCCGGTATATTATTTTTGTACGTTAAAAACATTGTTGGAGCTAACACTGATCCCTGTGGCACTCCACTTGTGACCTTTTTCCAATCCAATTTTTTATCTTTTGATATGGTTCTCATTTCTGTTTGTCAGGTAATTTTTCATCCATTCTGTCATTTTTCTTCCTAATCCTCCTCTATGTTATAGTCTCCACAGCAATGTGTGTGTGTGTGTGTGTGTGTGTGTGTGTGTTTACCTAGTTGCCTAGTTGTATTTACCTAGTTGTAATATACAGGAAGTGAGCTACACTTGTGTGGTCCCGTCTCTGAGTCTCAATTGGTCAAACTTCGCTTTAAACTCGTTTATGTTTGTGTGTGTGTGATTCTTATGTTAGTGCAATGCCTTCTTCAGTTTTTTTTTTTTTTTTTTTTTTTTTTTTTTTTTTTTTTTTGTGTGTGTGTGTGTGTGTGTGTGTGTGTGTGTGTACACACACTCAAAAAACTATCGTTACAGTGGGGTCCGACGAATTTCACATTGAGCAACCCGGTAATCTCTCAATTTGTCCCATACACAGGCTCTTAGAATAACTATACCTAAAAAGTGTAATTTTGAGCCTCCTTTTTTTGTAAAAATTTGTTTAAATAAAAAAAATAAAAATAAAAGGGTTGGTAAGAGTGCGATCACCCCCACCATCTCAGCTCTGCTTGGGGGAGCAGGACAGGACCCCGTAAGGGAGGGATAGAGAGGAAAGGAGACACTGAGATACCAGATATCACCATAATATTAACGGAGTGATTTGAGTGCCACTTGTTTAAGCTTTATATTCACAAATTATTAAACAATAATGCTCATATGATATACGTAACAGCGGTGGGTAGAAGTATTCTCCCATGTCAAAGACAAAAACAACCATCAACTCATGTCAGATATAGTTCAGTTCATAATGCACCATCCTGGAATTAATGCTTACACTGAACGTGTCTTTTCTTTCATGAACAAGTTGTGGGCATATGAAAAAAAAAAAAAAAAAAACTTCAAATTGCAAAGCTAAAAGCACTGCTGGTAAGGAAGATAAAGTTTAAATAGAGTTCCATGGACTTCTACAGGTTGTTTCAATCTACCCCTGGGCTACCCTTCTCTCCTGTGCTGCCTCATTGCCAAATAAAAAGTAGGAACTTTATGGCGCTTTTAAGTTGAGAATAAGGAATTTGGCATGCGTTTGAATTGCCGAAATTAGCCGTCTCTGAAGAAGAGTTATTTATTAAATAGCTTATATGCAGGAGTTAATTTGTCTAACATGTTGGTATAATGACTCGCCGAGAATTATTAGAGAATTAATCGTATTGGGTGCATTCCATGATTGTTTCGAGACTAGCGAATACCGTGACTCGAGTAGTGCATGCTATACTAGTGAAACCAATGCCAACGTTATCTTACCATTTGGGTGATAAGTCAAGTTTATAATCCACTATAAATCTATCATGAGGGTTAGCTAAGTTTTACGTAACCTCCTAGGCTCAGTGGAGCCGTATATGGCAATCAGTCATTAGGATTCACTCTGATATCCGAATCCTGAGTGACTCATCACCGCAAGGTGTTTATCATATTGTCTCCTAAATGGACGAAATTTTAACTCTTCACTTGTGTGTGAAGTGTTAAAGCATAATTTCATCACCCCAAACACTACAGTATTATAACTACATAGAACACAGATCAATTAACTTCGACAAAGACTCCACCTGTGTGTTTCATGAAGCGTTACTGTGCCAGCTCAAATTCTACTGCTTCATTAAATTTTACGAGTCCCGCTCACTTGGTTCAGGCAAGTGAACCCACACCCAACACACGCAGTGATACCAACATGAGTAGCCTGTTCTCAATGGCTTCGTCCTTGGTGTCAGTTTGTATTGTGCTGAATGTGTAACGATAGTTTTTTGAGTGTGTGTACATTAGGCATATGACATAATTCATTAGTCCACCCCTATTATTATTATTATTACTATTATTATTATTATTATTATTATTATTATTATTATTATTATTATTATTAGGTATTATTATTATTATTATTATTATTATTATTATTATTATTATTATTATCAATATTATTTATTATTGGTATTCCTGGGGTTTGAAATTGAAATTGCATGCACAGAAGTAGTGTAGTCCCCACATAAAGAGAGAGAGACAAATTTGAAACAAAGAGCAGCAACCAAGATAAGTAGTTGGTTCCCAGTCTGACATTTACTGTACAAAGATAAAGTGGAAAAATTTGGGCCACAATCCTTGGAAGAGAGAAGAAAGGGAACATAATTCAAAGTAGTGATTGGAATAGACAGAACTGACATAGAATTTTACTGTACTTTCAAGATTGAAGAAATGAAAACAAGCATAAGCTGAATTTTTTCCATAAAAGTAGATCACACTTAATACCTTGTTACTGTTGCACAGGTCAAGACCGAATCATGAAGATATGGGAAGTGTCGAGTATGCTGAATTGATCCCCAGAGGAAGGTGAGGAACCATGGCAGACCCAGGTGCTGCAAGCAGCTGGAGAGTGTTAGGGGTCTTGCCAGTGTCCCCCACCTAATGAAGGCCAGGAATAAAAACAGCAGGGTGAGAAAATTCAGGAATGTATTGTTGGGCATAGATAATTGCTAATCATTGTTTGGGTCTCCCTGTTTTGGGATTCTCTTATTACAGATTCATTTTTACATTGAATTATGTTCTTTGTCATTTAAATGCAAAGTAGCTGTTCAAGTGTGCTTTGATGTGTGTCATATGGATAAGGGGTTAGACGAGGCATGGTTCAGCGTTTGAGCTGGCAGTGACAGCACTAACAGCTGACTCGAACAGGGAGAGCACATGTAGGGCTGATTGCAAAACCTGCTTCAAAAGTTTGTTACCAATATTACAGTGCTTTCTCTGTTGATTTTTTTTTTCTATTCAGTGCTGTGAAATATATTCTCAATGAAGGCGGTGAAGTGTCAGCATGTCACAAAGTTAATTAAAGCTGTTCTCTTGGTTGCATTCCACAAGCTGTCATCTCAGTCTCTTGTCTGACACTTTTCAGCTTTCTGGGTATTTGTTGTTGCTTGAAATGTAGTCTGAATGAATACATTTATCAATGGACACATTTAACTTCCACTTTGTTTTGACACTGACAAATTTTCATATATAGCATGCCTTCATTGGGCACTCAGCCGTCCACCCTTCTTACAATACTTGAGTGAACATGAAAATGTCTTACAATTAACCATAATGACTTTTTTATTCTATTTCCTGATTTCCTGCTAGTTGTGTCCATTATATCCAGTATAGAATGATTTTCTAGAGGAGAAAGATATGATGAGTTGCAGAAGATGGTTTTGAGATTAATTATTAAGTAACTACTGCTTCATATAATACTGATGAAAAGAGTAAAGTAGAAGTGCTGAGAAACATCTTAAGAGCTTCAAGGATAGAATGTGTTGGATTTGAGACAGTGAAGAATACTATGGATTTTAAAAATTATGTGATAGACAAATTAAAGAAAGTGTTGATAATTACAGTATGCTGAGGGAATGAGGAAGATAAATATTGGTGAAAGAAGCTAGATCAACAGTTTTAACTGAAAGATAGGATAATTATACATAGAATAGAATAGAGTGCGAATGTGCTGACAACCAACAATCTTATATGAATGTTTTAGGTTCATATAAGTGGGTCTGGGTTACATTCCTTTAACCCTTTTGGTGCACATGGCGAGGAAGCGAATATCCCCCAAGGCGCACTCTGGCAGCCCAACGGGGAGTCTCTTTTAAACTCTGTATCTCAAAAACTATTCATCACAGCTAAAAAACAAAAACACCATTGAAAAGAGGAGGCCAAGATCTATAGGATTTGGTTATGTATGCCTCTCCTGGGAATGTACACGCACGTTCGGGGGGTGTTGCCTGTGAATACTTACATCAGTGCGTCCGCGACGGTCAGCCATATTGAGGCAACTGCGGACATCTCTCCACGAGGTGCTGGCAAGGTAGTATTGCCAACTGCAAAATTTACAACTATTTTGTCAAAGAATCAGTCAGGTGATAGGTGAAACTATGCAAAAAGGCCACTATATTGAACAAGAACATCCACCAGTTACTCGTCCGTAAATTTCCCGTACTAGGCTGATGTGATTTTCCACCAAATTTAGTGGAAAACCCACTCAATTGGCAATACTGTGTTGTGAAATATAGTGTTGGAACACTCTCATACGTGGGAGATTTGAGTGTGGCTGGAGCTCCCAGCGAATGTTTAGCACCACCAGCAAATGCGCTACTGCTCGCTGCGAGCATTTAGCAATGAAAGGGTTAATATGAAAGCCACTGCTTCCTTTGATTGTTGCTGGTCTGTGAAACATCTTTCTTAGCCAATGAAGATCTGATTGTAGACATAGTCAGGTCTGAGCAACAGGGCATGGGAGTACTTAATGCAACTAATTTAACTTGATGATTTTGTATGACCATGCATGTTTTGCTTGCTTCTTGAGGCTTGTCTTCTTTCCTGCTTGTGCAGTAACCGGGATGTCATAACTGATAATAAGACTTTGTAGTTTTCTTTAATGAAGCAAAGTTTTGGTACTAGTTAGGCATGTTATCAGAGGGTTCATGAATTACTGAAAGTTGGGAAAGCTGCAGCATTGCACTAAATACTTAGTGACTCGCTCTCTGTTGAAATATGTTAGTTATATGGAATTCAAGTAAATCCTCATTTACACTGACAATCCAAGTTTTCATCATTTTATTATCATGTTAATGATGTGAAAAGACTGAATTAAAATTTACTTTTGCTTTACACTGAAGTGAAGGTAAGTACAATTTTAACTACAAAGTCAGCTTGCTTAAGATTGAATGATCTGTGAAATTCTTCAGCAGGGGTCTCCTATCTAGATTTGCTGAAACTTGACTCTCCTTGTAGATTTATGTCAAATTTCAGTTTGTCTTTTGTAACATCCTTGTTTTGTTTTCTTCAAAATTTGTGTGATGATGATATATTGGTTAAAAATTTCTTTCCGAAGGGTGCAGGATTTCTGTGTCCGAGGAGTGTGGGGGAAGATGAGGGTGGTGATAGCGATGGCGATGGTGAAAATGGCGGGTTGGTGGTGGATTGAGATGTGTTGGAGGAGGTACAACAATTCTGCTATTTGGGAGATGTATTGGACTGTGAAGCAGGAATGGAGAGAGCAGTGAGAGCAAGATAGGAAGTTGCATGGATAGAGTGGCGAGAAATAGCCAGTCTATTAGTGAACCGCAGTATAAGATTGAGGAGCAGAGGAAGTGTATATAAAGCCTATGTGAGATCTGTTCTCTTGTAGAGAGCAGAAAAAGGGGCACTGACGATCAGACTGGTGGACGTTTTACGCAGCTGTGATCACAGGATGCTGAGATACATGGCAGGAGTGAGGTGGCAGGACGGGAAGTCTAGCAAAGAACTAGCCTGCTGAGATGTGTGGGGTTGAAGACCTTTCCGTTGAGTTGAGGAAGAGAAGACTAAGATGGTATGGAAATGTGAAAAGAGCGGGGAAGGGGGTGCCGAGGAAGGTGGAGGAGGTGAGAGTTGGGAGACGGCGGCCAGTAGGAAGGCTTTGGAAAAAGTGGAGTGGGTGTGTGATGGAGGATATGGATATATTGAGGATATAAGAAGATATGGCACAAGATCGGGATATGTGGAAAACAGTCATCGCCTGTCCTACCCCATCTTAATTAAATGGGAAAATATGGATGTTAAATGACAATGATGATGATATATTGGATATGAGTATTATGATACCAATGCAGCCCCATAAATTCGGAATAACCATAATGGTACCCTCATATGTGGGTTTAGACCTATTGGGCCCTTTGTACTCTTGACCATAGCGATTAGAGCTAATTAATGTTTCTAGAAGTCACATACAATGGAAAATGTAAAAGAAAATGGTGAAAGTTTATTGAGAGAATTACTTCTGACAAGAATTCAGCATTATGGCTGAATTATGTATTGTCTGAGTATCCCTGTTGGTGAGGATTAGCTAAAATCTAACAATTCGTCGAGGATGAGTAATATCAGAATTCTAACTACACCGGGTATTCGATATATGCGAGTTCAAAATATGCAAATTCGCTCATATGCGACTAACCTAAATGTGCCAAGTATTCGTTTTATGCGAGAAAAATTCCCTATTATGCGAATAGCGGCTTGGAAAGCGACTGGTTGGTGAGTTATGGTGGCAACTCGCACTAGAGGGCAGAGGGTGCAAATGTTTTCCCACAATTTCCACGCCTATGATTAAACTTTTCCTCCCTCTGATTCTAAAGTTAATCCTCAGGCAACTAATTATCAGCTTAAATTGTAGATATTGGGTGTGTCTCCCCGGAAGCAATCAGCAACTCTGGGCTGTCAGACTCGGGGAAACTCTACGCTGAATGGGGTACAGAGAACTTCAAGTATAACATCCATGCTCCGATTTCCCTTCAGTAAGATTCAAAATACATATGAATATACAGTACGTGATATAGCAGAAACACCATGCACATTTTAACTGTTGCTTTAGTGCTTTATTATTGTGAAACGGTGCCGGAATAAATAGTTAAAGGGTTCAAAAACGGGTCGTGGAACATAACCCCCTATAATTAATGGGATGATAGGTTCGATATATGCGAATTCACATTATGCGAGCTTTTTGCAGAACGTATCCCTCGCATATAACGAATACCTGGTGTATATTAAAAACTAGTCAGTCATGGGGGACGTACATCTAGTCCTGGCTTCCTGCATATATTATCTAGTCAATTTATAGAGCTCTAATTTAGGGAAGAAATTTTTTTTTCAACTTTGTTTAAGAGCTTGGATATCTGAGGCAGTGGGCAAAGGAACATCATTTCTACCAATTTCATGATTTTCTGTTTTTTGTGTCATGGCATTTCCATTCTCTGCTCTAAAAGACTGGCATTGTGGCTAATATGGCATTCATTTGTTAGGAAAATCACATCCAAAAATGATATAGAAACTGATTGCAGTTGTGTAATATGTATGCATTTAAGACGTTAATTTTCTGAAAATATATAGATATCTCCATCTTTTGACATCTAAATGAAGGAAATCATGTGGTTGTTTCCTGAGTACAGGTGAATGAAAATGCAAAATTTGTGAGCATTTTGCCAGAAATGTTATCTTGATGCTTGTGTCATTTGTTTGCCTACTGTCTCATATATATATATATATATATATATATATATATATATATATATATATATATATATATATATATATATATATATATATATATATATAAACATTTATTTTTCTCATTTAACAATGGCACTTGTTCCTCTGTTCCTGGTCATGCCTTATGACCCCATTTTTGGACAGCTATTTGTATCTATTGCCTGAGTTTGGTTATCTTAACAATGCATTTGTGCTGCTTTAGGATCTTTTTTATTGCATTTATATCATAAACCAGTAGATTTATGTTTAGTCTACACCATCAGATTATTAAAAGATTTATGTTTTAATTGTTTTCAATAATTTATTTATTTTGTTAGTTTTAGCGTTGATTTACTTTGGAAAAGACAGGGAAGCTGAATGTTTTTTTCTCTTGTGTACCATGTATAGTCACACAAGTTTCTTTGATATGATATAAATATATTGTTGGATTGTAGAGGGATTAATTTTTTTTTATTTTTTTTTTTTCTAGAAATGAATTCCATTGTATTCCTCAAACTTTACAGTTAAACAGGTAGTTTTTTTTTATAGGTTATGCTTTAGAGAAAGTGTTTACAAAACCTATTTCACTGTATTAGTCTTTCAATCATGTATTACCACAGAAATAATTTTGTAAGAGATGGAATATGTACTTCACCAAGAAAGTTTTGACTTGCCTCAGATTTTTTATGCTTTGCTCTCAAAAACAGGTGGATTTTTCCATTTGATTGCCCTAAGTCATTGATTGATTCAGAGTTATCATTTATTTGCCATCATCAATCACTTTTGATCAGATGTTTCCAAAATTCTTCTTTCTTGACAGATTTTGCACCTTTGCACCAAGTTTCATAGTTTGAAAAACTTTTGTGTAAACCTACTTACAGACAGACAAATAAAAAGCACTGAAAACACAAGCTCCTTGCTGTTGGCAGAGGTAACTAGGCTGTAGTATTTTATTGACACTGAGGGTGCAGTAACTAACAGTTGGCATGGAGAAATGATAAGCTGACAACAGTATGTAACTTCTCAAGGCTAACCTAGTACATATTCTTCAAAACTCAGGTTGCTATTGAAGTTAGTATGATTCCCCAAAAAATAGTTTTTTTTTTTTTTTTTTTGTTTATTAGTTTTCACGGTTATTTGTATTATAGGTATTATGATTTTTGTTATTTGGGCATTGTGGCGTCATTATAAGTTTGCAATGACATTTATTTATTGGACTGAGATAATTTTCTTTACCCTAACTTAATCTTTTCACCATCCATTATTCTTTTACTATCAACACTCACACTTCTCACTTTCCTAATGGTACCTGCTGTTTTAATTTCTCACCACTTTGCACATCTCTGTGTCTGATATTTCCATATTTCGTTCATAAAGAGTGTCAATGTGGTCAAATTAAACTCTTCTGTATTGTCATTCATACCTCTGAGATGTAGCTTATACTGTGGTACACTTGTGTCATAACATTTTGAGGATAGCCTAAATTACACACCATTTATCATGTTTTGCATTCACTTGTTCCACTTGAGATATAAAGAACACTGTTATTAAAGTATGCTAGTATCTATATGCTGTATTGGGAAACATGATGAACACCTCTAGAATACCATAACCAATAAACTAAGTATGCTGATTAAAGAAAAAAAATGCATATAATCTCATAAGTTGCTCTGGTATGTAAAATGTTTGGTACTAGGCACAGGATGATGATTCCTTCTGAACTAAAAAGAATGGCTGAATCACCCACAAGGCTATAATCCGAATACCTCATGTTTTTATCCCCTGACATGCATGGGATTTTTCAAAATAGTCCATTTAAAGGTAAAGCTAAAGTTATTTATCAGAAACATCTTGTCTTTATGTTTGTGCTCCCCAGGGCGGCAACACTATAAATTTACCTGTGATGTCCCTTGTCATTGCTGGGGTGCAGCTCTGTTCAGTTGTTGAATTAGCTCTTTTAAACTTAATGATGGAACTACACATGGAATGAAAATAATAACAGTGTAAATTCTGTACATTTCATTGACAAATAATTACTGCAGAATGAGGGAGGTCCAAGATCATAGCTGGCTTAAAACCCTTTCAAAGTCAAGGGGCCATAGCAGAAGGAAGGCTCATATAAGACTGACAGATGAGATGTCATCCATGTGATAAGTACAAAAAAAAAAAAATTCTGCAGTGAATAACACGCTGAACATGTGGGAAATGGCCCCACAGTCACCCACAAAAGTAGAGCCTCATTAATTGCATTAATTGGATTAAAATCAAATAGGATATTTTACAGGTACATGGAAAAACTTGGTTGTTTAATATCCATTTTCCATCAATTTATGATCTCATTTACAAAAAAAGTGCATTGGGGTTCAAAATCCCAGGAGATCAAATAGGTGATTTGTGAGTAATGTGAGATGCAACATAGTAAATCACACATTATCAAGTCTGGCAAGCAGGTCTGAGATCATGAAAGCTGCTCACCAAAATGAACATTGATGAAAACAAGTTACATGAATGGTGACCAAATATTGTGGCCAAATCAAATAGAGTGAGCTCATCTATCCATCCAATTTTTGCACTGCTCAGAACACTGCTAAGTGGAGTTTTGTTGTACAGTCATGGAAGTTTAGTATATTTAGTGCTATATATGTCAGTTTTAAGGTGATGTTCATTTTCAAAATTTTGAAGTCATTCCTAAGGGTATACAGAAATACAGGAGGTGAAAATTCTGAATGATGTTTACAGCTAATATAAAATCCCATTCAGTGTTCTGCATGTCAGTCTCAGCATGCTAGGAACTCCATTTTCTCATAAATACAAAGAGATTCAATTCTTGGTTCGTATTGCCCCTCCATGTAGTCGACCATTCTGACCACTAGGTCGTAATGGTCGACTACAAATCTACTGGCTTGTGTTTGAATCCTGACCTGGACGACTGTCGCTTTGCCTACCCATCTGCTCATTCTCCCGTTCAGAATGGGTACCGAGGGAAGGTAATCTGTTTTAACCTGGATATCATACTTGCCCTGTGGCATGGGGTACTGTTCTTACCAACACAGGCTGTAGGGGCAATGAAGAAGTGAGCACTAAGGCCACTCATAGCAATAGTGAATGCCCCCAACTTTACCTTTATTTGTTACATAATGTTATCATGAAAACAAAGAGATCATGCTTCTTTTCAATTCTATGTAACTGGTTGTTCTGTAATGTCATTTTGACATGATGACCAGACATAGGTGATCAAGGCATGAAAAGGTGTATGGAAAATATGAGTAAATAGTTAGAGTTCAAGATTACAGTTAACAGGTTTCAAAGCACTAACATTGTTGATACCAGTGGAAGTATCTGACAGGCATTCCAGAGCTTATTGGTCATAATGAAAAGTTTCATACACTTAAATAGTCCTGTCAGTGTTTTATGGTAATTAACAGAATTTCATACAGCGATGTAGAATTAAAACTGGTGTGTGTTTTGAATGATTTGATCCATAAAATAGAATTTCTTGTAAAAATTTGGAGTTCATTAATTGTGAACTTTTACTAGAGTGAGTGGATGTCTTCTGTTTTCCCATAACACATCTATTTTATGAGAGTTGGTGTAGGCATGAGTAAGTTTCCATAGCCATTCAAGCCTTTTATTGCCCCATTCCCATAGTAATATAAGGCCTTCAAATTTTCACCTTCTTTGGTTTCATTCCCATACTGCAGTCAAGGACTCAAAGCCATTTGTAAGCAGCAGATTTCTTTGGGGGCTTTTTCAACGGTTACTGTTGATTGAATGAAACATTTGAAGGTTAAGCCAGGTGTTGGACCACTCAAAGTTGTATGGACAATGTGGCAGTCTAATATCCATATGCTAACCACTTAGCTGCTACCTACAGTAATATCAGAATTATCCTGATCTCTCTATACTGGATATGTTTTTCTAGAGCTGATCTACTGTAATATATTCCTCTTCTGTTCTGTCTTAGAAACAGGCTTACCAATGGCTTATGTTACTGGGGTGTTTGCTGCTCTTCTCTGTAAAATATGCAAATTAATGTTTCATCTTTTTCAAACATGTTTGTGACATATAAACAAAGTATTCTGATATATTCAAGCATGCCTAATGATTTTCTCTGAGCATGTGCCAGACCTGAGTGGTTAGTGTCATGCTTAAGGAGTCAGAGAATTTGGAAAATAGATTACAAGGACCAAGGTTATTTCGGCACCCAAGTCATAATGTAATATGTAATAGCCTTCGTCCAAGGAAAGTAGCTACTGGTTGATGCTTACCCAAGGAGTTTGTGACTTTTGTGGGATTCTGAGTGTATTTGTGTATTTGCAAAAAAAGAAATTTCCTTCCATGTAAAGCATATATATGTGCACTAAGAAGTTACTATAGAGCACCATCAACTAGCATTCAACAACTTCTTTGGTCGGGAAGTCTGAGTAACCTAAATACTAGTTACACATATGTACATAATTTCAGAATAAAAGAAAACTTGCAGTTATATATGAATTATGATGAGAGGTGAATGCTAGTAGTTATAAATGTAGATACCTGTTGATAGGCAGACTTTTTTTTTTTTTTTTTTTTTTTTTTAGGAGCAAGATGCAATATTTAAATTACTACCTGTTTCTGCATCTGTATCTATCTTGCCAAATTATAGGTCACTTCATACAAAAAAAATTGCACCCATTGGCACTGCAGTCTGTTTTTGACTGGTGTACATAGTATGAGATTATTTCCTTTTAAATTTATATATATTTTTTTGGTAAATGCATGAAAATGGTTACATGATATGAGCTTTCAGTGTAAGTCTGATCCACTTCATTGTATGTGTATTGTATTTCAAGATTTCATTATTCTCATTATTTTAGATCTTGTTTTTTTACAGATTTCCTAAGGAAACCATGTGGATACTTAGTTTTAAGCTTGATTTAAATGGTCAGTGATGACACAAGAGCCCTTGCAGGACATTTGTATCAATGGTAAGGACTCTGTTGAGGCATCATGTGTCACAAGCTCTTCAGGGTGATTAGCTTGCTTAGCCCAAGGGACAGGTAGGCTGCAAAAGGTAATGGCTGAATAATGTTTATGTTTTCCCATATAGATGCTATAATGTGACTATTGCTTGTTTTCTATATTCTGTTATTTGACCTATCATGAAACACATCATGGTGAAAGCCTACCAATGTGCAAGTTACAAAGGCTCTCTGAGTGCTAAACTCCAGCTCATAGTTGTCTACTAGAAAAGTGCATACAACTCCTCTCTGTGTACATGCATAAGGCATGTGTGTGTGTGTGTGTGTGTGTGTAAGTTAGGAAAGGCTTATGACTAGGGGTGCAACAGGTTCAGCATTATAAACTGTTATATTTTAATAAGAGTTGGATGGTACATTATTCAACAAGAATATTTAAATATGATGCTATGTAATTGCATTAT
>NC_066509.1:14621488-14831488 GCF_024679095.1 Eriocheir sinensis
GAAGCAGATTGGTCTGCGGCAGCATCATTGTCGGTTAGTAATCTAAAATTAGTACAATTTTTCTGCAAGGATCATCCTCTTGTGGAATTCTGGTCATGAAAAGGGCATCCAATAGATTGATAAAGTAGAAACCCCATTTATCATGGTTATCATTTGGAATCTCATGATGAATAAAGACAAAAGAAAAGACAACCTCTACCTATTAGCCACTCTTAAGAAGTGTTAAAAGGCCAATAGCCATAACAGTAGCAAGACTAGGTAATAAAAGGAGCTTATGTAAAGGTTGATTAGCAAGCAAATGAATATTACTGAGTTGGCCATCAGCACCAACTAATTATAGTCCATACTTAAGCTGGATCCCTCCCAGTAGTGCCTGGATCCCTTGCGAATATTTCAAGGCACTGCTGTTTGGCTGTTGGTGGACAGGGTAGCAATTTGACATCTCTGTCGCCCAGCACAATCAAGTAGTTTCCGAAAATATTCACATTTCTTTACTTAGCTCATCTGTTACTCAAAATAAGCAAATTTCATTGATTGTTCAGCTCTTACGTGGTTTTCAGAACCCAGTAGGGTAAACTGATAAAAGTAATTATAGTGAGTAGAAATCAGATAACATTTAATGTTCAGACAGCTTTTTGCAAATCCCTCCTTGTCTCCTCTTGTATTGCACTCTATTTAAAATCTTAAAGTACTATGAAATACAGAAGAATTTTATGCACAATATTTAATTTTTTCCAGAATTGTTTTCATAACGACTGCAAATATCTATGTAAAAAGATGCATAAACATTTACTGTTATTCTCTGAGCTACTCCCCATTATTACTTTATTTCTTTACCCATTGAATTTTTTAAATAGTGTTGTAGTTGTAGATTTGCTGTTTACTGCTTAATCCATTGGTGCCAACAAAATTTGCATATCATGTGTAACAGATGAGCTAAGTAAAGAAATGTGAATATTTTCTAAAGCTGGACTGGCATGTTGAGTGTGGAGATGCCAGACGCCCTACCTCCCAACAGCCAGTCAGCAGCGTCCTTACTTACTCGGCTAGGAGGGTATCCAGCTTATGTGAACAGAGTATAGTATTGGATTTTCTTGTTGGTCATAGTTTCCTAAGGCTATTGACAGCTGAAGTGTAGATTTCTCTCAAAATAATGATAATATTTTCTTAAACGATAAAATTTCAGAAAATGTGGTAAGGCTGTTTGTGACAACTGCAGCAGCAAGAGATCCTGCATCCCTGTGATGGGTTTTGAATTTGATGTAAGAGTGTGTGACAAATGTCATTCAACTATCTCAGATCAAGAGTGAGTACTCTATATAAGTCAGCAAAGTATATTTTCTCTGTATCTGGCATATGTGGGCATCAGATATATATGTGTTCATACTTAAATTTTGTGAATACACATTAATTGGTTATCTACACTTGTACTATTTTATATTTCATTTTTTCCATGAACTGCATAGACTGAATGGAGAAAAGTAAGCAAAATTTAACATATGTTCTAATTGCTATAACTTCATATTTGATTTTGTAATCATTATAGTTAATAATCCAGCCTAAAACATTGTAGCACTTCAACCTCTCTTTTTGCAGCCGCCAATCCTTGGCCAAGTTCCACGAGGTGAAACATAGCATAGTGAACATGGACCTGGACGAAGAAAATGGAATCCTGCTCACTGTTGGTATGTAAGACTGGGTGTGGTTGTGGGTGGGTGTATTTACCTAGTTGTGACATACAGGAAAGGAGATATTCTCGTACTGTCCCGTCTCTGTATCTACTACTATCTAACCTGGCCTTGAATTCATGAATTTTTATAGGCCATTCCAGGCCTCCACTATTCTGTGTGAAAAGCTGTTCTTCTTAATATCTCTTCCACATGATCCTTTTTCATCTTCCTTCCATGGCCTCTTGAATCTCTTGTATCCCATGCTATTAAATCTTCGTTGTCCACTTTTTCCATCCCATTCAGCACACTACAGTCAGATCTTCTCTTTCCCTCCTCTGTTCCAAAATAGGTAAATTCAATCACTTCAATCTCTTCATATGTTAAGCCTCTTACTCCTGGAACCAATTTTGTTGCTGCCCTCTGAATCCTCTCTAATTTCCTTATATTCCACTTTGTACTCAGTGACCACACTGTTGCTGCATATTCCAACCTTATCACATATCACTGTCACAATCAGTTTCTTGAGCTTGTATGTCTCACCTATAATTCTGTTTATGTGTTTTTCTGGTAACAAATTATCTGATACAGTTACTCCTTGACCCTTTTCCACTGATGTTTTCTTAATGCTTTCATTTCCTATTGTATAGTTACATGAAGTTCTCATTTTACGCTTTCCAAGTTACATCGCTGCACTTTCTGGTGCTTAATTCCATTTCCCATCTGTGACTCTACTCTCATATCCTGTCAAAGTCCTGTTGCAGTGCTTGACAGTCTTCCTCACTTACAACCTTCTTAAGGGGAGAGTCCGCCATGAAAATATGAAAACAATTTTTTAAAAAATACGAAATTGAGTTTTATGGTCTATGGCAACACCCTATCCTTTGGCTTTCGAATGGTAGAATTTTTTTCAGTCAGACATAAATTTAAATGCCAATAGCGAGGGGATTTAAATGGCTACTGCGTGGGCGTGGCACGTTGACTGCGGCACATTAGCTGGCATGCCAAAGTATGGAATGAATGTTGGATAACCAAACATGCAGCAATATTCAGGGTGAAGTTTATAACCCATGTAACAGTTTTGGATCCAACACAATTATGGATATGAAAAGTGCAGCCTGCTCCCAAAAATGTTTGGAACAAATGAATATATAGAAAAAGGATTAGAAATGAGAGAAAAGAGAAGAATTGCACCAAAGAAGACAATAAAGAAGAAGACGAAGACAGACAAAGGAACTCCATCCGATAGCTGTGCACTTAGAGAGTACTGATTGAACCTTGCAACAATTAGGGGCGTGGCGTGCCCTGACACCCCCGCCTTTGAGTGATTAATACCTATATAAGGCGGGACAAGGTGCCTGATCCTTTTATGCACTCATTGATATGTGATTACGGATCCCATAAAATTCATATGAAAGTGGCATTGACAATATAGTACCTTCACCGAGCCGAAGAACTTTAGCAAAACTTCAATCACGTTTTTCTCAAAACTAGTACAACATGAACATAAACTTATTTTTTGCTTATATTTTATGATTTTCATGAAACTTTAGGACATACAAGATCGTGTTTTGTACTAAATTTTACAAGATGTTTTTTTTGAAAAACGGCATTTTTTTCGATATATGGAAAATTTTTCTAAAATAAATTTCAAAAATTTAAAAAAAAATACAGATTAACAAAAATAGTTTTCAAAAAAACATCTTGACAAATTGTTAGAATTACAATGAACTATCAGATGTGTGTGTCACAGGAAAGTCAGTAAAAAAATGGCTGAGAAAAATCAATTCCAAATTTTCATAAAAACAACAATAAATAATTTTCTTTATTTTTCATTTCATCTGATCAGCTTGAAATTTTCATATGATAACAAAGGTACTAATATATACAACATATAAATTATTGATGACCAAAGATGCAATTTTAATCCACGGCGTACTTTCCCCTTAAGAAACAGCATCACCAACAAACAAATTCATATGACTGTTTACTCTCCCTCTGTTATGTCGTTACTATACAGTGTTCGCAGAATGTATTGCGTGCGCCCCGCACTTGCATGTAGTGTTCACTTGTCATCATTTCATTCTTAGGAAGGAAATACAGCCCTCCATGCCCCCCATCACCACTATAGTCCGGCAAATCTTAAGTGGCGGCTCTGACATAGACAGCCCGCTAGACACTGGTGTTATGTCTCCAACCGACCTCGTGTACCGTGCCTCTCACACCCTTCTCTCTCTCTTTCTCCCCGTGTCTCTCTCTTTCTCACTCTTGTATAAAAACAAATATGTTTTTTTATGATTGATTCTCTATCTGTGAGTGAATACAAAGAAATGTGTACAACACTTGGCAGCGTTGCCACCACGGCGTTGTCAGCTCAAGTCAACCCAACACACCGCAGTTGCCAGTTGGTCTGCCTGCTTTAATTATGGCATTTTTGCCATTTTTTGGTGTGTGTCTGCCATCTGCCATACAATATCAGCCATATGGCATAATTATGATAAAATATGGAGACTGTACCTATATATGGAATGCCAGGACCGTCAAGCAAATTCTGATGTGAGTCATGCAGGTGAATGGTGAGGTTCCGTTGGGGATGGCCAGGGAGTAGGGAAGGAGTGGTCGCTACGAACATTTCTTGGTGCATTTTTTTTAAAGAGGTTTATTATTATTATTATTATTATTATTATTATTATTATTATTATTATTATTATTATTATTATTATCATCATTATTATTATTATTATTATTATTATGCATTGTCGTGCACCATACTCCCGAATGAGAGTACATACACCCCCACTTTTCACACACACACACACACACCCAGAAAGAGAGAGAGAGAGAGAGAGAGAGAAGGGTGTGAGAGGCACGGTTTGCGAGGTCAGTTGGAGAATTGGCAACAGGGTCTAGCGGGCTGTCTACGTCAGAGCCGCCACTTAAGATTTGCCGGACTATAAATGCTGCCCACACCATTACACTAGGAGGGTGTTTCACGGTTTTACTTGTGTACTGAGGCAAGTAGCGGTTGGAGTTCTTGGGATGCCTCACTTTCCCTTGCCGTGTTCTGATGCATCTGAAGCTGCTTTCATCACTAAAAAGCACGTTCCTCCATTGCTCTGGAGTCCACTCCTTGTATTTGCGTGCAAATGCAAGTCTCTTCTGTCTCATCAGCTTTGTAAGAAGGGGTTTGTCGGCCGGCCTGAATGTTGGTAAGTCAAGTTCCTTTTGTAGCCGTTCCTGGATGGTTCGCTCTGAGACATCTAACAGATCTGGGTGCAGCTTCTTCAGTTAACAAGCTGTAATCCACGGATCCTTCATAACCTCACGCTTCATGAAGGTATCAGTCACCTTGGATGTCTTTCTTGGCCTCCCAGACGCTGGTTTTCTTAAGGGTATGGTGTCTGGAGGGAGGGTACGAGCGGCTGCAATCAGGCGGCGAATGGTGCTTTCGTGTTGCTGTGTACGTCTGGAAATTTCTTTTGTTGGCACATTTTCAGTCTTCCATGCCAAAATTCTGGTCTTTTCTTCATTGCTGAGGTTGGCTGGAGCCATGCAGATACCGTAGCATAAAAACAGGAAGGCTGGGAGGAAAAAGAGATGTATAGGGCATTATGGAATGGAAAAAATGTCGTACACTCTCTCTCCACGGCAGCTCACTGAGCACTGAGGCGAGAACCGTCAGCCCAGAGACATACCCTCACATTTCCCGCGCTCAAGGCAGCAATACAAGATGTACAAAAATGGCGCGAATTGGCTCCACTGTACGATAGCCAACTTACCATAATTCGGAGATTTCCGGCAGTAGCGCGCAATCCTTTCCGCGTACACTGTAGATTGCAAACATGACTAGAGCCAGCACCGACCCTTGTGGAACTCCACTGATTACTTTCCTCCCTGAGAACCTCACATCACTAATCACTATCCTCATTTCCTTGTTCTCAAAAATCTTTCATCCACCTCAAAAGTCCTCCCATCCTATACACTCCACAGTCTATTTTTACTTTTTCCCATTTTCATTGTGTGACATTTCTTTTTGTTAAACTCCATTTCCCATTTCTTACTCCATTCAGGTATCTCATTTGAATTTTCCTGTAGCTTATTACAGTCATCATCATCTCTTATTTTTCTAAGCAGTTTGGCGGCGTCTGTAAGCATACTCACATAACTCTTTACTTTTTCCGGTATATTATTTATGTACGTTAAAAACATTGTTGGAGCTAACACTGATCCCTGTGGCACTCCACTTGTAACCTTTTTCCAATCCAATTTTTTATCTTTTAATATGGTTCTCATTTCTGTTTGTCAGGTAATTTTTCATCCATTCTGTCATTTTTCTTCCTAATCCTCCTCTATGTTATAGTCTCCACAGCAATGTGTGTGTGTGTGTGTGTGTGTGTGTTTACCTAGTTGCCTAGTTGTATTTACCTAGTTGTAATATACAGGAAGTGAGCTACACTTGTGTGGTCCCGTCTCTGAGTCTCAATTGGTCAAACCTCGCTTTAAACTCATTTATGTTTGTGTGTGTGTGTGTGTGTGTGTGTGTGATTCTTATGTTAGTGCAATGCCTTCTTCAGTTTATTTATTTATTTATTTATTTATTTTATTTATTTTTTTTTTTTTTTTTTGTGTGTGTGTGTGTGTACACACACTCAAAAAACTATCGTTACAGTGGGGTCCGACGAATTTCACATTGAGCAACCCGGTAATCTCTCAATTTGTCCCATACACAGGCTCTTAGAATAACTATACCTAAAAAGTGTAATTTTGAGCCTCCTTTTTTTGTAAAAATTTGTTTAAATAAAAAAAATAAAAATAAAAGGGTTGGTAAGAGTGCGATCACCCCCACCATCTCAGCTCTGCTTGGGGGAGCAGGACAGGACCCCCGTAAGGGAGGGATAGAGAGGAAGGGAGACACTGAGATACCAGATATCACCATAATATTAACGGAGTAATTTGAGTGCCACTTGTTTAAGCTTTATATTCACAAATTATTAAACAATAATGCTCATATGATATACATAACAGCGGTGGGTAGAAGTATTCTCCCATGCCAAAGACAAAAACAACCATCAACTCATGTCAGATATAGTTCAGTTCATAATGCGCCATCCTGGAATTAATGCTTACACTGAACGTGTCTTTTCTTTCATGAACAAGTTGTGGGCATATGAAAAAAAAAAAAAAAAAACTTCAAATTGCAAAGCTAAAAGCACTGCTGGTAAGGAAGATAAAGTTTAAATAGAGTTCCATGGACTTCTACAGGTTGTTTCAATCTACCCCTGGGCTACCCTTCTCTCCTGTGCTGCCTCATTGCCTAATAAAAAGTAGGAACTTTGCGCGCTTTTTAAGTTGACGAATAAGGAATTTGGCGCGGGCGTTTTGAATTGCCGAAATTAGACGTCTCTGAAGAAGAGTTATTTATTAAATAGCTTATATGCAGGAGTTAATTTGTCTAACATGTTGGTATAATGACTCGCCGATAATTATTAGAGAATTAATCGTATTGGGTGCATTCCATGATTGTTTCGAGACTAGCGAATACCGTGACTCGAGTAGTGCATGCTATACTAGTGAAACCAATGCCAACGTTATCTTACCAATTGGGTGATAAGTCAAGTTTATAATCCACTATAAATCTATCATGAGGGTTAGCTAAGTTTTACGTAACCTCCTAGGCTCAGTGGAGCCGTATGTGGCAATCAGTCAGTAGGATTCACTCTGATATCCGAATCCTGAGTGACTCATCACCGCAAGGTGTTTATCATATTGTCTCCTAAATGGACGAAATTTTAACTTCACTTGTGTGTGAGGTGTTAAAGCATAATTTCATCACCCCAAACACTACAGTATTATAACTACATAGAACACAGATCAATTAACTTCGACAAAGACTCCACCTGTGTGTTTCATGAAGCGTTACTGTGCCAGCTCAAATTCTACTGCTTCATTAAATTTTACGAGTCCCGCTCACTTGGTTCAGGCAAGTGAACCACACCCAACACACGCAGTGATACCAACATGAGTAGCCTGTTCTCAATGGCTTCGTCCTTGGTGTCAGTTTGTATTGTGCTGAATGTGTAACGATAGTTTTTTGAGTGTGTGTACATTAGGCATATGACATAATTCATTAGTCCACCCCTATTATTATTATTATTACTATTATTATTATTATTATTATTATTATTATTAGGTATTATTATTATTATTATTATTATTATTATTATTATTATTATTATTATTATCAATATTATTTATTATTGGTATTCCTGGGGTTTGAAATTGAAATTGCATGCACAGAAGTAGTGTAGTCCCCACATAAAGAGAAAGAGAGAGACAAACTTGAAACAAAGAGCAGCAACCAAGATAGGTAGTTGGTTCCCAGTCTGACATTTACTGTACAAAGATAAAGTGGAAAAATTTGGGCCACAATCCTTGGAAGAGAGAAGAAAGGGAACATAATTCAAAGTAGTGATTGGAGTAGACAGAACTGACATAGAATTTTACTGTACTTTCAAGATTGAAGAAATGAAAACAAGCATAAGCTGAATTTTTCCCATAAAAGTAGATCACACTTAATACCTTGTTACTGTTGCACAGGTCAAGACCGAATCATGAAGATATGGGAAGTGTCGAGTATGCTGAATTGATCCCCAGAGGAAGGTGAGGAACCATGGCAGACCCAGGTGCTGCAAGCAGCTGGAGAGTGTTAGGGGTCTTGCCAGTGTCCCCCACCTAATGAAGGCCAGGAATAAAAACAGCAGGGTGAGAAAATTCAGGAATGTATTGTTGGGCATAGATAATTGCTAATCATTGTTTGGGTCTCCCTGTTTTGGGATTCTCTTATTACAGATTCATTTTTACATTGAATTATGTTCTTTGTCATTTAAATGCAAAGTAGCTGTTCAAGTGTGCTTTGATGTGTGTCATATGGATAAGGGGTTAGATGAGGCATGGTTCAGCGTTCGAGCTGGCAGTGACAGCACTAACAGCTGACTCGAACAGGGAGAGCACATGTAGGGCTGATTGCAAAACCTGCTTCAAAAGTTTGTTACCAATATTACAGTGCTTTCTCTGTTGAATTTTTTTTTTCTATTCAGTGCTGTGAAATATATTCTCAATGAAGGCGGTGAAGTGTCAGCATGTCACAGAGTTAATTAAAGCTGTTCTCTTGGTTGCATTCCACAAGCTGTCATCTCAGTCTCTTGTCTGACACTTTTCAGCTTTCTGGGTATTTGTTGTTGCTTGAAATGTAGTCTGAATGAATACATTTATCAATGGACACATTTAACTTCCACTTTGTTTTGACACTGACAAATTTTCATATATAGCATGCCTTCATTGGGCACTCAGCCGTCCACCCTTCTTACAATACTTGAGTGAACATGAAAATGTCTTACAATTAACCATAATGACTTTTTTATTCTATTTCCTGATTTCCTGCTAGTTGTGTCCATTATATCCAGTATAGAATGATTTTCTAGAGGAGAAAGATATAATGAGTTGCAGAAGATGGTTTTGAGATTAATTATTAAGTAACTACTGCTTCATATAATACTGATGAAAAGAGTAAAGTAGAAGTGCTGAGAAACATCTTAAGAGCTTCAAGGAGAGAATGTGTTGGATTTGAGACAGTGAAGAATACTATGGATTATAAAAATTATGTGATAGACAAATTAAAGAAAGTGTTGATAATTACAGTATGCTGAGGGAATGAGGAAGATAAATATTGGTGAAAGAAGCTAGATCAACAGTTTTAACTGAAAGATAGGATAATTATACATGGAATAGAATAGAGTGCGAATGTGCTGACAACCAACAGTCTTATATGAATGTTTTAGGTTCATATAAGTGGGTCTGGGTTACATTCCTTTAACCCTTTTGGTGCACATGGCGAGGAAGCGAATATCCCCCAAGGCGCACTCTGGCAGCCCAACGGGGAGTCTCTTTTAAACTCTGTATCTCAAAAACTATTCATCACAGCTAAAAAACAAAAACACCATTGAAAAGAGGAGGCCAAGATCTATAGGATTTGGTTATGTATGCCTCTCCTGGGAATGTACACGCACGTTCGGGGGGTGTTGCCTGTGAACACTTACATCAGTGCGTCCGCGACGGTCAGCCATATTGAGGCAACTGCGGACATCTCTCCACGAGGTGCTGGCAAGGTAGTATTGCCAACTGCAAAATTTACAACTATTTTGTCAAAGAATCAGTCAGGTGATAGGTGAAACTATGCAAAAAGGCCACTATATTGAACAAGAACATCCACCAGTTACTCGTCCGTAAATTTCCCGTACTAGGCTGATGTGATTTTCCACCAAATTTAGTGGAAAACCCACTCAATTGGCAATACTGTGTTGTGAAATATAGTGTTGGAACACTCTCATACGTGAGAGATTTGAGTGTGGCTGGAGCTCCCAGCGAATGTTTAGCACCACCAGCAAATGCGCTACTGCACGCTGCGAGCGTTTAGCAATGAAAGGGTTAATATGAAAGCCACTGCTTCCTTTGAATGTTGCTGGTTTGTGAAACATCTTTCTTAGCCAATGAAGATCTGATTGTAGACATAGTCAGGTCTGAGCAACAGGGCATGGGAGTACTTAATGCAACTAATTTAACTTGATGATTTTGTATGACCATGCATGTTTTGCTTGCTTCTTGAGGCTTGTCTTCTTTCCTGCTTGTGCAGTAACCGGGAAGTCATAACTGATAATAAGACTTTGTAGTTTTCTTTAATGAAGCAAAGTTTTGGTACTAGTTAGGCATGTTATCAGAGGGTTCATGAATTACTGAACGTTGGGAAAGCTGCAGCATTGCACTAAATGCTTAGTGACTCGCTCTCTGTTGAAATATGTTAGTTATATGGAATTCAAGTAAATCCTCATTCACACTGACAATCCAAGTTTTCATCATTTTATTATCATGTTAATGATGTGAAAAGACTGAATTAAAATTTACTTTTGCTTTACACTGAAGTGAAGGTAAGTACAATTTTAACTACAAAGTCAGCTTGCTTAAGATTGAATGATCTGTGAAATTCTTCAGCAGGGGTCTCCTATCTAGATTTGCTGAAACTTGACTCTCCTTGTAGATTTATGTCAAATTTCAGTTTGTCTTTTGTAACATCCTTGTTTTGTTTTCTTCTTCAAAATTTGTGTGATGATGTTGATATATTGGCGAAAATTTCTTTCCGAAGGGTGCGGGACTTTGTGTGTCCGAGGTGTGTGGGGGAAGATGAGGGTGGTAATGGTGAAAATGACAGGTTGGTGGTGGATGGAGGTGTGTTGGAGGAAGTACAACAATTCTGCTATTTGGGAGATGTGTTGGACTGTGAAGCAGGAGTAGAGAGAGCAGTGAGAGCAAGAGTGGCAGTTGCATGGAGAAGGTGGCAAGAAATGGCCAGTCTATTAGTGAACCACAGCATAATATTGAGGAGCAGAGGAAGTGTATACAAAGCCTGTGTGAGATCTGCTCTTTTGTACGGAGCAGAAACATGAGCACTGACAAGCAGACTGATGGACGTCTTATGCAGGTGTGATCGCAGGATGCTGAGATACGTGGCAGGAGTGAGGTGGCAGGACGGGAAGTCTAGCAATGAAGTAGCTGAGATGTGTGGGGTTGAGGACCTTTTTGTTGAGTTGAGGAAGAGAAGACTAAGATGGTTTGGACATGTAAAAAGAGCAGGGGAGGGGGTGCTGAAGGAGGTGGAGGAGGTGAGAGTTAGGGGATGGCGGCCAGTAGGAAGGCTTAGAAAAAACGTGGAGTGGGTGTGTGATGGAGGATATGAATATATTGGGGATAGAGGAAGATATGGCACAAGATCAGATGTGGAGAACAGTCATCGCCTGTCCTACCCCATCTTAATTAAATGGGAAAATATGGATGTTAAATGACAATGATGATGATATATTGGATATGAGTATTGCGTATACCAATGCAGCCCCATAAATTCGGAATAACCATAATGGTACCCTCATATGTGGGTTTAGACCTATTGGGCCCTTTGTACTCTTGACCATAGCGATTAGAGCTAATTAATGTTTCTAGAAGTCACATACAATGGAAAATGTAAAAGAAAATGGTGAAAGTTTATTGAGAGAATTACTTCTGACAAGAATTCAGCATTATGGCTGAATTATGTATTGTCTGAGTATCCCTGTTGGTGAGGATTAGCTAAAATCTAACAATTCGTCGAGGATGAGTAATATCAGAATTCTAACTACACCGGGTATTCGATATATGCGAGTTCAAAATATGCAAATTCGCTCATATGCGACTAACCTAAATGTGCCAAGTATTTGTTTTATGCGAGAAAAATTCCCTATTATGCGAATAGCGGCGCTGGTGCGACTGGTTGGTGAGTTATGGTGGCAACTCGCACTAGAGGGCAGAGGGTGCAAATGTTTTCCCACAATTTCCACGCCTATGATTAAACTTTTCCTCCCTCTGATTCTAAAGTTAATCCTCAGGCAACTAATTATCAGCTTAAATTGTAGATATTGGGTGTGTCTCCCCGGAAGCAATCAGCAGCTCTGGGCTGTCAGACTCAGAGAAGCTCTACCCTGAATGGGGTACATATAACTTCAAGTATAATATCCATGTCCTGATTTCCCTTCAGTAAGATTCAAAATACATATGAATATACAGTACGTGATATAGTAGAAAAAAGCATGCACATTTTAACTGTTGCATTAGTGCTTTATTATTGTGAAAAGGTGCCGGAATAAATAGTTAGAGGGTTCAAAAACGGGTTGTGGAACATAACACCCTATAACTAATGGGATAATTGGTTCGATATATGCGAATTCATATTATGCGAGCTTTTTGTAGAACATAACCCTCGCATATAACGAATACCTGGTGTATATTAAAAACTAGTCAGTCATGGGGGACGTACATCTAGTCCTGGCTTCCTGCATATATTATCTAGTCAATTTATAGAGCTCTAATTTAGGGAAGAAATTTTTTTTTCAACTTTGTTTAAGAGCTTGGATATCTGAGGCAGTGGGCAAAGGAACATCATTTCTACCAATTTCATGATTTTCTGTTTTTTGTGTCATGGCATTTCCATTCTCTGCTCTAAAAGACTGGCATTGTGGCTAATATGGCATTCATTTGTTAGGAAAATCACATCCAAAAATGATATAGAAACTGATTGCAGTTGTGTAATATGTATGCATTTAAGACGTTAATTTTCTGAAAATATATAGATATCTCCATCTTTTGACATCTAAATGAAGGAAATCATGTGGTTGTTTCCTGAGTACAGGTGAATGAAAATGCAAAATTTGTGAGCATTTTGCCAGAAATGTTATCTTGATGCTTGTGTCATTTGTTTGCCTACTGTCTCATATATATATATATATATATATATATATATATATATATATATATATATATATATATATATATATATATATATATATATATAAACATTTATTTTTCTCATTTAACAATGGCACTTGTTCCTCTGTTCCTGGTCATGCCTTATGACCCCATTTTTGGACAGCTATTTGTATCTATTGCCTGAGTTTGGTTATCTTAACAATGCATTTGTGCTGCTTTAGGATCTTTTTTATTGCATTTATATCATAAACCAGTAGATTTATGTTTAGTCTACACCATCAGATTATTAAAAGATTTATGTTTTAATTGTTTTCAATAATTTATTTATTTTGTTAGTTTTAGCGTTGATTTACTTTGGAAAAGACAGGGAAGCTGAATGTTTTTTCTCTTGTGTACCATGTATAGTCACACAAGTTTCTTTGATATGATATAAATATATTGTTGGATTGTAGAGGGATTAATTTTTTTTTATTTTATTTTATTATTTTTTTTTTTTTTCTAGAAATGAATTCCATTGTATTCCTCAAACTTTACAGTTAAACAGGTAGTTTTTTTTTATAGGTTATGCTTTAGAGAAAGTGTTTACAAAACCTATTTCACTGTATTAGTCTTTCAATCATGTATTACCACAGAAATAATTTTGTAAGAGATGGAATATGTACTTCACCAAGAAAGTTTTGACTTGCCTCAGATTTTTTATGCTTTGCTCTCAAAAACAGGTGGATTTTTCCATTTGATTGCCCTAAGTCATTGATTGATTCAGAGTTATCATTTATTTGCCATCATCAATCACTTTTGATCAGATGTTTCCAAAATTCTTCTTTCTTGACAGATTTTGCACCTTTGCACCAAGTTTCATAGTTTGAAAAACTTTTGTGTAAACCTACTTACAGACAGACAAATAAAAAGCACTGAAAACACAAGCTCCTTGCTGTTGGCAGAGGTAACTAGGCTGTAGTATTTTATTGACACTGAGGGTGCAGTAACTAACAGTTGGCATGGAGAAATGATAAGCTGACAACAGTATGTAACTTCTCAAGGCTAACCTAGTACATATTCTTCAAAACTCAGGTTGCTATTGAAGTTAGTATGATTCCCCAAAAAATAGTTTTTTTTTTTTTTTTTTTCTTTAGTAGTTTTCACTGATATGTGAAGAATAGGTATTATGATGTTGGTTCTTTGGCCATTGTGCCTTCATAATCAGTTTGCAATGACATTTCTGTATTGCACTGAGATACTTTTTCTTTACCCTAACTTAATCTTTTCACCATCCATTATTCTTTTACTATCAACACTCACACTTCTCACTTTCCTAATGGTACCTGCTGTTTTAATTTCTCACCACTTTGCACATCTCTGTGTCTGATATTTCCATATTTCGTTCATAAAGAGTGTCAATGTGGTCAAATTAAACTCTTCTGTATTGTCATTCATACCTCTGAGATGTAGCTTATACTGTGGTACACTTGTGTCATAACATTTTGAGGATAGCCTAAATTACACACCATTTATCATGTTTTGCATTCACTTGTTCCACTTGAGATATAAAGAACACTGTTATTAAAGTATGCTAGTATCTATATGCTGTATTGGGAAACATGATGAACACCTCTAGAATACCATAACCAATAAACTAAGTATGCTGATTAAAGAAAAAAAATGCATATAATCTCATAAGTTGCTCTGGTATGTAAAATGTTTGGTACTAGGCACAGGATGATGATTCCTTCTGAACTAAAAAGAATGGCTGAATCACCCACAAGGCTATAATCCGAATACCTCATGTTTTTATCCCCTGACATGCATGGGATTTTTCAAAATAGTCCATTTAAAGGTAAAGCTAAAGTTATTTATCAGAAACATCTTGTCTTTATGTTTGTGCTCCCCAGGGCGGCAACACTATAAATTTACCTGTGATGCCCCTTGTCATTGCTGGGGTGCAGCTCTGTTCAGTTGTTGAATTAGCTCTTTTAAACTTAATGATGGAATTACACATGGAATGAAAATAATAACAGTGTAAATTCTGTACATTTCATTGACAAATAATTACTGCAGAATGAGGGAGGTCCAAGATCATAGCTGGCTTAAAACCCTTTCAAAGTCAAGGGGCCATAGCAGAAGGAAGGCTCATATAAGACTGACAGATGAGATGTCATCCATGTGATAAGTACAAAAAAAAAATAATTCTGCAGTGAATAACACGCTGAACATGTGGGAAATGGCCCCACAGTCACCCACAAAAGTAGAGCCTCATTAATTGCATTAATTGGATTAAAATCAAATAGGATATTTTACAGGTACATGAAAAAACTTGGTTGTTTAATATCCATTTTCCATCAATTTATGATCTCATTTACAAAAAAAGTGCATTGGGGTTCAAAATCCCAGGAGATCAAATAGGTGATTTGTGAGTAATGTGAGATGCAACATAGTAAATCACACATTATCAAGTCTGGCAAGCAGGTCTGAGATCATGAAAGCTGCTCACCAAAATGAACATTGATGAAAACAAGTTACATGAATGGTGACCAAATATTGTGGCCAAATCAAATAGAGTGAGCTCATCTATCCATCCAATTTTTGCACTGCTCAGAACACTGCTAAGTGGAGTTTTGTTGTACAGTCATGGAAGTTTAGTATATTTAGTGCTATATATGTCAGTTTTAAGGTGATGTTCATTTTCAAAATTTTGAAGTCATTCCTAAGGGTATACAGAAATACAGGAGGTGAAAATTCTGAATGATGTTTACAGCTAATATAAAATCCCATTCAGTGTTCTGCATGTCAGTCTCAGCATGCTAGGAACTCCATTTTCTCATAAATACAAAGAGATTCAATTCTTGGTTCGTATTGCCCCTCCATGTAGTCGACCATTCTGACCACTAGGTCGTAATGGTCGACTACAAATCTACTGGCTTGTGTTTGAATCCTGACCTGGACGACTGGCGCTTTGCCTACCCATCTGCTCATTCTCCCTTTCAGAATGGGTACCTAGGGAAGGTAATCTGTTTTAACCTGGATATCATACTTGCCCTGTGGCATGGGGTACTGGGTTCTTACCCAACACAGGCTGTAGGGGCAATGAAGAAGTGAGCACTAAGGCCACTCATAGCAATAGTGAATGCCCCCAACTTTACCTTTATTTGTTACATAATGTTATCATGAATACAAAGAGATCATGCTTCTTTTCAATTCTATGTAACTGGTTGTTCTGTAATGTCATTTTGACATGATGACCAGACATAGGTGATCAAGGCATGAAAAGGTGTATGGAAAATATGAGTAAATAGTTAGAGTTCAAGATTACAGTTAACAGGTTTCAAAGCACTAACATTGTTGATACCAGTGGAAGTATCTGACAGGGATTCCAGAGCTTATTGGTCATAATGAAAAGTTTCATACACTTAAATAGTCCTGTCAATGTTTTATGGTAATTAACAGAATTTCATACAGCGATGTAGAATTAAAACTGGTGTGTGTTTTGAATGATTTGATCCATAAAATAGAATTTCTTGTAAAAATTTGGAGTTCATTAATTGTGAACTTTTACTAGAGTGAGTGGATGTCTTCTGTTTTCCCATAACACATCTATTTTATGAGAGTGGGTGTAGGCATGAGTAAGTTTCCATAGCCATTCAAGCCTTTTATTGCCCCATTCCCATAGTAATATAAGGCCTTCAAATTTTCACCTTCTTTGGTTTCATTCCCATACTGCAGTCAAGGACTCAAAGCCATTTGTAAGCAGCAGATTTCTTTGGGGGCTTTTTCAACGGTTACTGTTGATTGAATGAAACATTTGAAGGTTAAGCCAGGTGTTGGACCACTCAAAGTTGTATGGACAATGTGGCAGTCTAATATCCATATGCTAACCACTTAGCTGCTACCTACAGTAATATCAGAATTATCCTGATCTCTCTATACTGGATATGTTTTTCTAGAGCTGATCTACTGTAATATATTCCTCTTCTGTTCTGTCTTAGAAACAGGCTTACCAATGGCTTATGTTACTGGGGTGTTTGCTGCTCTTCTCTGTAAAATATGCAAATTAATGTTTCATCTTTTTCAAACATGTTTGTGACATATAAACAAAGTATTCTGATATATTCAAGCATGCCTAATGATTTTCTCTGAGCATGTGCCAGACCTGAGTGGTTAGTGTCATGCTTAAGGAGTCAGAGAATTTGGAAAATAGATTACAAGGACCAAGGTTATTTCGGCACCCAAGTCATAATGTAATATGTAATAGCCTTCGTCCAAGGAAAGTAGCTACTGGTTGATGCTTACCCAAGGAGTTTGTGACTTTTGTGGGATTCTGAGTGTATTTGTGTATTTGCAAAAAAAGAAATTTCCTTCCATGTAAAGCATATATATGTGCACTAAGAAGTTACTATAGAGCACCATCAACTAGCATTCAACAACTTCTTTGGTCTGGAAGTCTGAGTAACCGAAATACTAGTTACACATATGTACATAATTTCAGAATAAAAGAAAACTTGCAGTTATATATGAATTATGATGAGAGGTGAATGCTAGTAGTTATAAATGTAGATACCTGTTGATAGGCAGACTTTTTTTTTTTTTTTTTTTTTTTTTTTTTTTAGGAGCAAGATGCAATATTTAAATTACCACTCCTGTTTCTGCATCTGTATCTATCTTGCCAAATTATAGGTCACTTCATACAAAAAAAAAATTGCACCCATTGGCACTGCAGTCTGTTTTTGACTGGTGTACATAGTATGAGATTATTTCCTTTTAAATTTATATATATTTTTTTGGTAAATGCATGAAAATGGTTACATGATATGAGCTTTCAGTGTAAGTCTGATCCACTTCATTGTATGTGTATTGTATTTCAAGATTTCCATTATTCTCATTATTTTTAGATCTTGTTTTTTTTTACAGATTTCCTAAGGGAAACCATGTGATACTTAGTTTTAAGCTTGATTTAAATGGTCAGTGATGACCACAAGAGCCCTTGCAGGACATTTGTATCAATGGTAAGGACTCTGTTGAGGCATCATGTGTCACAAGCTCTTCAGGGTGATTAGCTTGCTTAGCCCAAGGGGACAGGTAGGCTGCAAAGGTAATGGCTGAATAATGTTTATGTTTTCCCATATAGATGCTATACGTACTATTGCTTGTTTTCTATATTCTGTTATTTGACCTATCATGAAACACATCATGGTGAAAGCCTACCAATGTGCAAGTTACAAAGGCTCTCTGAGTGTAAACTCCAGCTCATAGTTGTCTACTAGAAAAGTGCATACAACTCCCTCTGTGTACATGCATACATGTGTGTGTGTGTGTGTGTGTGTGTAAGCAGGAAAGGCTTATGACTAGTGCAACAGGTTCAGCATTATAAACTGTTATACTTAATAAGAGTTGGATGGTACATTATTCAACAAGAATATTTAAATATGATGCTATGTAATTGCATTATTTAATGTACATTGATTTTAGATTCCTTAGAGCAAAGGATACGTTATATACCATCATGTAGTGGCTTTTGATACTGAGCCACATCAGTAAAGGAAGTCATTTACTATTGGCAAAACTATTATCTTGAGCCTCTCAGATGATCACCAGCTGCCTCACTTATTGAAAGAGCTCAGAAGACTAAAGGTGAATAATTATAGTGGGACTCTCTAAAATGAGGAGACCTGGCAGTGACACAATCAAAAGGAGGGGGGTACAAATGATACTGATCCAGCATAAGCAATGGTATCCGTCTGGGGCATCTTCAGCAAACTGCACCCATTTGTTTTTGTGGTTACTATGGTTGATATCATATTTGAGGGAAGCTGAAGCATATCTTGGGCTTCATATATCTTATTGCAGTGTATGCTCCAATGAGATGAGTAAAACTGAAAAGGAGATGTTTATCTGTCTATATCTCTGAGGCCCTGGGGAACTTCCCTCCAGGGGGTGGCCATCGCTGAAGTTTCTCCATCTCTCCCTGTTCTGGGAGAAAACACCAAATTAAACTCATTAATAGACTATTGCCCCTCTGTGACACACTCATTGATTGGATGACTAATGCTGAAAGTGGCAATGAGGGAGTTGGTTATGGGTCGTTGGTCCATATGATCATGGTACCAGGAACACCAACATTTCTCTCTTCCTGACTTTTGAATAATCCAGAAGATTGAAAATTGAAAGCTCTTGATGTCAGAGACCAGAGGTGCACACCACTTGATGTGGTATATCATTGCTGAAGGGATCACTGAAGAGATTGAGCACATCCTTGTAAGTACTCATTGGAGGATCCTCCAGAACTGCATGATTTTTGGAATGTTTATTTCCTTGCAGCTGAGCATAAACTTGTTGCTGCACTCGAAGTTACCAAATTGTTTTGAGAAACTGAAGGACTTGGCATATGATAATATTATCAGTATGCAGTGACCGTCTCACGTCAGTTCAGTGTGCCCTGCAACCTTGAGGACCCAGTAAAATTGTGGATACCTTCAAATGTGAAACTCATCAATCTGCTTTGAAGAGTTGCTGAGGGAAAGGAGTGGTTTTGCCTCAGAGGAAATGTTGGAGAATATCATGGAGTCACTCCCAGGTTTGCTGGGAGGATGTAGGACTAGAGCTCTCCTGAGATATTTCCAAAGAGAATTGTCAGGATTCTCGTGGAGAAATGTTGAGGGTCATTTCAATGTTAATAACCTCCAATCTGCTTTAAAAGTCCTGAAACCCAGGTCCAAGCCTTCCTCTCGTGTGAGTGATGTACAAACAACAGATGATTGCCTCATGTCAGACATGAATGAGCCACCTATTGACAAAACCCCACTCACTCTTAAAAAGATAAGAGCCTGTGGCAAAGTCAAAGATTAGAAAGGTAGCTGGTGTTTATAACACTAGTGCAGAGCTTCTCAAAACTTGAGGTCCAGTCATGGTTCATGGGTTGAATGCAGCCTTGACTGCTGCATGACAGTCTGGAACTATACCTCCTTACTGGTAAAAGAAGCTGGTCATCCCCATCTGAAAAAGGAAGGTGACTGTCAGGACTGCAACAACTATCAGGATACTAATACACTGTTCATTGTGCCAGGAAAGCTGCCTTCCCATCTGTTGTTCATAAAGAATTCAGAGCCAACTGCAAAAGTTGCAGAGTCCTAAACAGTCAGGGCTCATGCCTGGTAAATTGACAACTGTCTGTATCATACTGCTTTGCTTACTGGTGGAGTGCCAACAAGAGTTTCGACAAGGGATGCTTGCAGCTTATGTCACTCTCAAGAAGGCATTTGATTCAGTGCATCATGAAGCTCAGGTATTTTGTACACCTTTGTAGGCTTCTTGCATGGACTGTTGATTTATTGACTGGCCTGTAATTTGGGTCTGATAATGCTGTGAAGTGTGGAAGGGCATACATAGTTTCTTTTCTGTGAATATCGGAGTGGGGCAGAGCTGCTTCCTTTCCCCATCACTTTACAGCACTTGCATGGACTGGTTAATAGGCAGAGTTGTTGACCAAAGTCATTGTAGACCATCTGTTGTTAATACCAGGGTCAACAACTTTGTTTTTGCTATCAATTCAGTAATTCTCGCCAAGTCACTGAAGGTATCCGTGATGGCTTCCAAGGCACTGCATGAGACGAAGCCGTTAGAACTTAAGGTCTCCCAGATCAACACTAAATCACAGGTGTTTGAAGACTTACTGGACAAAAAATACAATCTGTTCATGGATGCAGTGAAGACATGAAGATCTTGGAAAATTTCACATACCTTGGTAGTGTAGTGTAGAACAATGATGGATCGTGGATGAAGTCTTACAGTGGATTGGCTGAGCACATGGTGTTACTGACTCACTCAATATGAGTATGTGGCATTGTTGATACCTGTGCAGGACAAAGATGTAGATCTTCAAGTTACTTGTGCTCCTTGTCTTACTTTATGGCTGTAAGACATGAACACTTTGATAGTGTGTCAAAACAGCAAAAACTTATGAGACTCGATAGAGACTCATTACCTGCAAAGTCCATGAATGCCAACTCTGGCTATTATATGGTCATGACATATGCTACCCAGAAGTCGACACCCTGGTCAACAGGTTGTGTCTGTAAGAGACAATCTAGTGTAGAGGAGGTCAAGGAAGTGCCAGCAAATCTTGTAGCTTGAGCAAGTTAATGGATCTTGCCAGAAGATTATTTGGAACTGGAAGGGTCCTGCATGGAGACTTGCTTAGGAGAACCACTGGGAATAGCATTGTAGGGTTGGTGAGGTAACACCCCCCCCCTCATGACATATGCTTCTGTTGATTGAATACCATTGTAATAATACCTACTTTTACCCTACCAGCAAGTGTAACATTGACTTAATAAACGGAAGTTATTGCTTTTAGAAATATTTGTAAACTGGACCACTGGAAGCATTGAGCCAGTAAGTTGGTTGTCTCTGCTTTCTGAATATGTAATATGTATTTGTTGTTAAAGATAAGTTCCGTCATGAACCAAGAATGCATAATGACAGTTATTTCCAAAATGTCTGCACTTTCTTTTGATTACGACCACCCATTGTATGACATATTTGCATTTGAAATTTTGTAACTAATGTATGAGATACTCTATGACACCTTTAATGATAATAGATGAGTGACCTTTGAAGTGCTATGTCCACTTGCTTCCATATAATTAGTAAGAGAAATTCTTAGGATCTGATAAACTACTAAATGTGACAATAGGATGTACATAGGTTTTACCAAATACATATATATAATTTTATATAAGTACAGGATATTAAATGTTTGAGAATGATGAAGCATTTCCTTTGCCTGTCTTCTCTGAACAACATCCAAAAACCTGTGTAACTACTCTGTGTTTTCTGGGAGTAGTTCATCACTGCCACTTGGATGATGAGATTGACTAGAAACTCAAGGTTTGTATTTTCAGGCTCAGGGACTTCTCTGGCCATAGTACAATTAAATCTTATTTAATGTATACAGAATATTTGATAGACAATTTCAAATAGTACATAGATGACGTATGAGGGAGAGAGTAATATATTGGGGATGATGCAGTAGTGCTGTGAAGAGGTTCATGCCCCACCCAAACTGACAATATTTGTGTGGAACTATAGCAGGATTGGGTTCAGAGGCATTTGATCTACCATCAACATATATAAAGTCATCACTATAAAAAATCAGTGGAAAAAAAGTATAGTGGAACCTCGGTTCACGAACTTAATTCGTTCCAGAAGGCCGTTCGTCACCCGAAATGTTCGTAAACCGAAGCTATTTTCCCCATTGGAATCAATGTAAAAAGGATTAATCCGTTCCTGGACCCCAGATGATTGCTTATTTAAAGTTTTACTACAGTAGTTTGTGCACAAGTTCATAACACAAAACCAATGGACATCAATAAATCTAACAAAAAAAGAGGAATTCAATACTAAACAGGTAAAATATAAACGAAAACTTAAATTAATTTTACCGTACCTGTACAGAGGAGAGTTGACGGCGCAATATGCAGTTGTCCAATGCCCATACCCACCAGGGTTAACTTTTAACCCAGTTAGTTCCATCCGTATGGATGGAAAATGGTTGTGGGTACGAGCAACCGCGCGGCTTTAACAAACAGACGACGGCAGTGGCTGAGGAGTGAGGAGCAGTGGAAGATGGCCTACCAAGAGACTCATAAAGAGGACTGGCAGAGCTACTTTGTTTACTATTTAATTGACAAGATAAAAAAAAAAAAAGTGCTGTAGAACCATGTACAGATACGTCGCCCTGCAGTGTGGGAACTTTCAAACGAAAGCTATTTGAATTCCTACAGAAAATTGAAGACACACTTCCATTACCCTCATACCAAACGTGGACCCACTATAATAAGAGCACCGTATTTCCCTGCATCAGAAAGGAGGATAGGATACAGCAACAGGTCCTGTAGCTTTGGTTGAATGACCTAAAGCATCACAAGGCGAATACCGACAAGGAATGCTTGCTTGCTCTCAACAAGTTTAAAAGACTATTCTTTTCATCCTGTGCGGCCGATAGTGCAGAAATCCTCACCGAGTTGCTGGAGGTTTTGGGGTTTGGGTGATGACTCGAGGTACTGCGCATGAGAAGGCGAAGTCGTTGGGGCCAAAGCTAAGGCTTACTGATTGAAACAGTACAGTCTGTCCATGCATGTGACGAGGACATAAAAATTTTATAAATATTCACACGGGCTACCTCTGTAGCGGAGTACTTGAAGAAATGCACAGACGCATTTTGTGATCAGAGCCATCATAGATTCATGGAATAAAGCTGAAATAACTACGTGAAATTGGAGATTACTCTGTGAGACTGAGTCGACTTTTGTTACCTGTTACCCATCCCTTATCCGTGGGCTGACTGCGTACAACCCACTGAGAAGCCCTCTTAGGATACTCGATAAATGGGTAGGTACCTAGGGAAGCCTGAGAAAAGGTAAAATGTAAAGTGGATGTCATACTGGACATAATATCCTGAGAGCCAAATGACGGAGATGAGTACCATGACAACGAGTAGCTACTATCATATGTCCTCAACTTTACCTGCTCAACCCTGAATATCGACTCCGGCTCGACCCTGCTCACCGGGTTGTATCTGTAAGACAATCTTATGTGGAGAAGGGCAAGTGAGGGCCCAGAAAGCTCGTTGCTTCACGTTTCTTGCGATGTGACCCACCGGTGGGTCACCGGTGAAGCTGCTCTCCCGCGAAGTGACCCACCGATGGTCATTTTGGCATGTTTTACTCACCCATATTTTTGAAGATACACAATACCATAGTGTTCAGTTTCATGCAAATACATATTTTTTATTTCAATATGAAATGTTAATCAAATTGGAAATTATAGTTGTATGTTTATTTTGGAAAATACAAGTTAAAAAAAATTCAAGAAATTACATGTTCTTTTTCTACACAATTATGTTACTTAATGAAAAAAAATGCATTTATAGTCTCTTAATAACAAACATTTCCTTTGTTAAAGATCAAATTAAAAGAATAAGTATAAATTGTTAGGATGATTTATATTTCTTCAGTAATTTCAATTGCAAAAGATATTAAAATTTCATTTTCAAAGCTGAATATATACCTACTCCTTTTTTCTGACAAGTAATTTGAACAAAATGACAATGAAAAATAGCCTGTTTTTTTATAGGCAAAAGAAATATATTCCTTTTATATAACTATTCCTCAGCTTCAAGCTTCATCATGCTCCAGTTTGAAACATGACAGGCACAAGAAAGGCTTCCCATCGCACATTGCACAGAATGATGATACTTTCCTAGCTTTCTTTCTTGCCTGAGCAGCTTCTTCTTTACATGATAACATCTCATAGCAGCCTCTGTACCATTACCGGGTTTGTCTTTTAGGACCTTCTACCTCCTCCAATGTGTGACATGATCTAGTGCCAGATATTGTGTCCCTTCTTCCAGGTCTTGGAATTTCAACTTGGGTATCTTTGACTAAAGACACTACAAGAGACTGAAATCTCTCAGGGGAATATATCTATTAGTGAAGTATTTATTATACAAAACCCAAGCATTTACAACAGTGGTGCCCGTTATAATTTCTACAGCAAGTTTTGAACTCCACTTTCTTGTCTTTCTCAGTCCTGTATAGTAGGATGTCATTTGATCAGCCATGTCTACTCCTTTCTTAGCCTTATTATAGTCAATCACACTTTCTGGTTTCATCATCTCTTTTTCCCCTTCTTGTGGAACATTGAGTCAAATCTTTGCCATGTTCAGGGACTGTTGATCGAGAAAGGACACACCTTTTGTCCCTCCAATTGTAAATTTTTACCCCATTTTCATTTTCTTTACAAGCAACTTGCCCTTTTTGCAGTTTGGCAGATACTACTTCCTTAGGTAGATTCCTTCTTGATTTTCTCAATGTTCCACAGAGATATGTTTTTTGTTCCAACAACTTTTCAGTCAGAAAAATTGTTGTGTAAAAGTTATCAGAATATATTGTTATTCTTTTGCTGAGCAACTTATCAGCAAGCTGCATCACAACAGTTTCATCATGAAGCATATGAGAAACATTGGTTGACTTTCCTCCATATACTTGTAAATTCCAGGTGTGTGCCTGTGGAGTACATAGTTTGTATATTTTATACCATACTTATGAGCCTTCCCAGGGATATATATATTGCCTGAATTTTATACTCTTCCACGAAAAGGGATCAGAGACTCATCAATCACAACATTAGGAAACCTATGTATCAATTTCTCTTCAAGTGGCCTAATTTTGTAAAGTCTATCCTCTTCTGGTGCACAAGTGTTATCTGCAAAATGCAGGAATCTAAAAAGTATTTGAAACCTGTCCCTTGTCATATTCTCATAGACAAAGGGATAGTTGTATACTTCCTTTTTACACCAATATAAGTGTATTTCTGGCTTTGAGACCAGTCCCATACACATTGCAATGCCAAATAGCCTATTTATCTCGTCCCTAGTGGTTGGATACCAACCCTTCATCCTAGACCCTCTGGTCAAAACTCTCTTCTCAATTTATTGTTCTGCATATCTGTTAGTTTCACAGACAATGTGAGCAATAACATCATCTGTGAGAAGCAAACTATACGCATCAATGGGTAATGAATTATTTGTGTGAACATCTACACACAACTCTTCTTTACCAGTGAAAGGATACTGCCTAGGCCTACTTGATACCTGACTCCGTTTATATGATGCTGGCAGTGTTGGCACAGCTGGAGGTTGGATACCTCTGCTTTCATTGTTGGAAGATGAATGAGATTCTTCCACTGAATCAGTGTTTTCTTCATCTCCACTACATAAGACATCACCCTTTGATTCTGATAGATGTAGATGCCACTCATCTGATTCATCATTTGATTGGGTTGAGGGACTGTCATAGCTTGAGATATCATCTTCATCAGATTCCTGATGTAATGGCGTAAGTTTACTGCACCCAGCTCCATCCATCTCTGGAAACATTGATAGGTCATGAATATAATTATATATCCATGATATATCACTCAATCTATAATTAATGCATATGCATATGGATTGAATGGTACGTATAATATGCATATGAATTGAATCATATATAGACTGACAGATAAAGGGAACACAACCATAAGCGTGCCAGAAAGACCGTGTCCCACCGGTGGGTCACTCCGCGGCAATTTTGAATTTTTCGTTGGTAGAGCGGAGTGTCCCACCGGTGGGGCACGCTTTTTATGCCTTTCTTGCACGCAGTACAGCCCTCAGAAAGAGCGTATAACCTAACGCATTCGTAGCAGCCGGGTAAGTGGAGTAAGTGGAGTTATGGCTCTTTGAAATCTGCCGCAGCGGGTGGATTTCGCAGTTGCCAGGCGGCGCAGGAAACGTGTTAAGGAGTTTGATGGATCCCGCCAGGGCCACAATTTCTGTGGGGGGTAAGGGGGGATACAGCCCCTCCCCCCCCCCCTCCCAATGTTTTCCATATCGGCCTCAAAATACCTCTAAAAGTCTTTATTTTTAAAAAACAAATTCCCATATCTTCGCTTGCTCGCCTCGCTCGCCACCCTCCCACCTCATGAACCTATAGGGGAGAGCCGGTATGATTCGGACACTTTTTAGAAAAATATTTTTAGAAAAAGAAGTTTGAGAAGTACTGTATTTTTGTTGATCTCAAAATGTTCCTCCATCATTTGGTTCTTTAGGCTGCTAATATGACACTCGTAGCTATTTCCAGTTTTCAGATGTAGGTGATGAGAGACAAGTTTCTAAATCGTCCGAACCATCCCCACCCTGGTTCGGCCAGGGAGGTGGGATGGTACGGACACTCATAACACTCGCCATAATATTAATATAACTTAAGTTTGATTGGCTAATAAACAAGATTATATCTTCTACAAAACATTTATAAAAGGACAAAAGTATCCTCTCAATATTTAGAGGGGAAAAAATAAAAGGAGAACTACAAGAAATATCTCAAAAATTTTGGTATTATGGCTTCCTTCTCTTCTTACAAGCATAATATCTGAATATAAATCAACCAAATTAACCTTTTTATAACCGTTGCAACACCTATAATGTTTAAATTTATATAAATTTAATAAAAATCATGAAAAAATCAACCGTCCGAATCATCACGACTCTATAAAAAGCAAATGTGTGGTCACACTCCTTTTCCAGCACGAGAGCTGGGTGATCGTGTTATACGGCAATACCTTCGCCGTGCATCGCTGCGTCACCGAAATAATTTACATCTCGCTAATTGGCACGTTTTTTAAGCGAGAGCTTACGATACACCCTGAAAATATTACATAAGAGATGCAAAAAAATATAAAATAGGACTTGCATCGAAAATAACAGCTCTGAGGGCGTGGTTGTCCTTTTGTGGGCCAAGGCAACAAAGTTTTGCACATTCACACAAAATCTCGCGGCACTCGGTCCCATACACTTTACAATAAGTGCTATGGCCGGACCATTCCACTGTCCGAATCATTACCGCTCTCCCCTATGATGCCCTCCAGCCCCCCAAAAATCTGCCAAAGTTACGGGCCTGTTGCCTGAGTTATTTGGAATGGGAAGGATGATTCCCTAAATGCAAAAGTGCGCGTCTTAGGCCACCATCACTGCTCTCCTGACATACAAAAAAATGGAATAATTGAATACTACAAGCAATACAAGGACTCACTGTCAATATGAACTTCCACAGTGTTCATGCTTGGTGAGGATGTCGAAGTCACATACCTTGGCAGCGTAGTGCATAACAATGGTGGGTCTTATTAGGAAGTCACTCGACGGAGTGGCCTGACCCACGGTGTAATGGACTCGCTCAATACGAGAATAATGTCGTTGTCGATATCTACGCACCGAACTAAAAAACTGCTCATGGCCGTGTGCAGACGCCATGCAACAAACAAACGCGAAACCGTGAGCCCGCAAGTAACACCAGCTCTATTACTAAACCTCAAGATAACATAAAAGTCCGAAGTTTCAATGCGCTTAGCCTAAGAAACAAGTTTGATGAATTGAGATGTCTTGTTTCAACAGAAAATTTTGACGTAATTGCTATAACCGAAACATTTATCGACATCATAACTACTGATTTAAGTTCAGAATACAACATAGATGGCTACAGACTCTTCAACAAAGATCGTGTTAACCGTAGAGGTGGTGATGTCGCCCTTTACGTCAAAAGCTATTTGCAGCCCTCTGACAGAACACCAAGAGATAGTAACGTTGAACATTTGTACGTGCGAGTAAAAATGGCAAAAAAATAATCTAAATATATCTGTCACCTACAGGCCTCCGGGGCAATCACTCGAAGATGATGTTGAAATGCATATAGCGTTTTAAGGCAGTCACTTATAATAACAGTGACTCACTGATATTAGGAGACTTTAATCTCCCTCATATTGACTGGGCGACTGTCGGGTACAGAAGGCGAGTCACATAGAATGATCGAATTTTTAGAAGAAAATTACCTAAGGGTTACTGAACCAACTCGACAAAATAACATACTAGAACTTGAAATATAGACCCAAGATAACCTAGTCAGTAATGTCACGGTAGGAAAACACCTCGGTTCTTGCGATGATAAATTAGTGCGCGTCGACATTCGAGCTCAAACAACAGTGACTGAAAATAAAGTAAAGGTGCCCAGTTTCAAAAGAGCTATTTTCGTAGAAATCCGACAAAAAACTAACAGAAATACAACTATCAGATGATGGCAACGTAGAGAAAGCCTGCCATGGCTAAACTTTAAAAATCATTTACTCAATCAATAGAACACATTTGTCCCATTGTGCGAGAAGCGAAGTAACATTAATAAAAGCCCACCTTGGTTTAATAGTAAAATTAAACATTCGGTTAACCCCTTAGCGACGACTAAGACGCTGGCGTCATATATTTTTTTCTGACGTGGGCGACGAGCATGACGCCAACGCTGGAGAACGAGATGCTCTCTGGAAATTGAATGCCGCACGTAACCTTGTATATGTCGATGCTAAGTGACTAACTGGCACCTCTTTTGTTAGCTAAAAAAAAATTTAAAAATAGCCTACAATTTCTGCCTACGCATCATGGCGTTTGCAGAGCGATTATATTCCCTCAGCCTATCTGTTTCGGCGGTCTTCCTTTAGTTACTGTTCGTTGTGTGCGTGCTGAGCGTAGTCTTGAGACCTCCATTTATATACGTGATGTTAGAGATGAACCAACATCTAGGAGTGGGAAGCGGAAGTTGGAATTTTTGGGAATCATGGAATTCCATCCAAATGATCGGTCCAAATCATAATCTGATTTCACAGTTGAGTTATACGGATGATTTTCTACAACTTTTATTCAATGAGCTTCATTCCAGAATGAAAAACTACATTTTTTTGTTTGTTTGTTTCACTGCAACTTTGGCTCTTTGTAGGCAGGAAATTTCCAGGTCAAAGATTATAAACTATACTTCTCAGACTCCATCGCGATAAAATGAACAACTTTTCCTCAATAAATTTTCCAGTATGTCGCACCAGTAAAAAGTTGGAATTTTGGGGGAATCATGGAATTCCAGGTAAACGATCAGTCCAAATGATAATCTGATTTCACAGTTGAGTTGTACGAATGTTTTCTACAATTTTTATTCAATGGGATTCATTCCAGAATGAAAAAAACTACAAAATATTACCCAAACTATTTTTCGAGTTTCGCTGTAACTTTGGCTTTCTGTAGGGAGTAAATTTTATGGTCAAAAACTGTAAAATAAATTTTTCAGACTCCACCGTGATAATAATGAGCAACATTACTTCAATAAATTTTCCTGTACGTCGCACCAGTAAAAACGTGGAATTTTGGGGGAATCATGGAATTCCAACCAAGCGGTCAGTCCAAATCATAATCTGATTTCACAGTTGAGTTATACGAGTCATTTTTTACAACATTTATTCAATGATATTCATTCCAGAATGAAAAAAAAACTTCAAACAATTATCAAAATTATTTTTCGTTTCACTGGAACTTTGGTTCTTTGTAGGCAGTAAGTTTCCAGGTCAAAGATTATAAAATATATTTTTTACACCATCGTGATAAAATGAGCAACTTTTCTTCAATATTTTTTTTTTCTGTACATCGCACCAGTAAAAAGTTAAAATTTTTCGGGAATCATGGATTTCCAGCCAAATGAGACAACCTAGAAAGAAACGGATTTCACAGCAGGAAGCGCCAGAAAATTTTCTGTAATACATCTTCCATGAGCTGCCGTCATACAGTTTATCAGACGTGGGCAATGAGCATGTCGCCAGCGCCGGAGAGCGAGAAGCTTTCCGGAATTTGAAGGGCGTGCGTAACTATGTCTGTCTAGTCCTACGTGACTAATTGGCACCTCTTTTGTTTCCGCGACTTTCCCCTACCACCAATCCATGCTAAAAATAGCCTACAGTTCTCGCCTATACATCATGGCGTCTAGAGAGGGATCTCTGTCTTCTCAACCGTGTACCTCCGGCGTTGTTTCTGCTCGTAGTGTGCGTACTAAGCGTAGCCCTGAGCCACGCTTATCGGTCCCCGAATTTATCGCTCCCCTCCCTGCCCCACTGCCCAAACAAATAGGATATAGGCCTTCACTGCCTTCGTGACCACCAACATCCACAAATGTAAGTGTTCAATATTTGTTTTCATTTTGTATATAACATGAGTTTCCTTCAATGCCGAAAAAAACTTTTTCCTCCATTGGGGTATATCCCCAACGAAATACCAAAAAAAAAAAGAAAAAAAAAAACTTTCGAGTTTCACCACAACTTTGGCTCTCTCTTGGCAGTAAATTACTTTGTAAAAGATTATAAACTATATTTTTCAGACTCAATCGTGATAAAATGAGCAACTTTTCAATAAATTTTCCTGTACGTCGCACCAGTCAAAATTTGGATTTTGGGGGGAATCATGAAATTCTAGCCAAACAGTCGGTGAAAATCATAATCTGATTTCACAGTTGAGTTATACGGATGATATTCTACAACTTTTATTCAACGAGATTCATTCCAGAATGAAAAATTACAAAAAATATTTTTTGAGTTTCACTGAAACTTTAGCTCTCTGTAGGCAGTACATTTTCAGGTCAAAGATTATAAACTATATTTTTCAGACTCCATAGCGGTAAAATGAGCAATTTTTTTTCAATAAATTTTCCTGTACGGCGCATCATTAAAAAGTTGGAATTTTTTGAGAATCATAGAATTTCAGCCAAACGGTCAGCCCAAATCATAATCTGATTTCACAGTTGAGTTATACGGATGATTTTCTACAATTTTTATTCAATGAGATTCATTCCAGAATGAAAAACTACAGAAATTAGTTTTTCGAGTTTCACAACAACTTTGGCTCTGTAGGCAGTAAATATCTAGGTCAAAGATTATAAACTATACTTTTCAGACTCGATCGTGATAAAATGAGCAACTTTTCTTTTATAAATTTCCCTCTACGTCGCCAAAGTAAAAAGTTGGATTTTTGGGGGAATCATGGAATTCCAGCCAAATGAGACAACCTAGAAAGAAACGGATTTCACAGCAGGGTGCGCCAGAAAGTTCTCTTTAAAAATTTTTTGACTTTTTCTCAGTTCCAAAGTGTATTTTTCGATGACTTTTGCGTTATGGGGGATCACTCGAGAAAAACTTTTGCGTCGCTGAGGGGTTAAGAAGAGAAAATTGTCTTACAGGCTAAAGAAAGAGCAAAGCACGCCCGATAACATTAGACTTTATCATGAAGCCAGGCGGCGAGTAAAAATATTAGATGTCAGGCAAAGCGTGGATATGAAGAAAACATTGTAGGTAACTGTAAAAATTGTCTGAAATCCTTCTTCAGTTATATAAACAACAGGAAGGCGTTCATAAGTAGAATTGGACCTTTAACAAACAGCGACGGTGAGCTAGTGACTGACAGCCAACACGTTGCGAACTTATAAAACAATTACTTTTCCTCGGTGTTTAATACATGCAGTCTTCCCGCCACTACCATCACCACCAGCGACGACAACAGTGCTAACGTAAATCTCGATCATGCATTGCCTAACTTTGTAATAACTACCGATGAAGTCCTAAAAGCTCTCCAATCCCTTAAAATAAATAAAAGTCCCGGACCTGACAAAATATAACCTATACTGCTTAAAGAAACAAAGAGCGAAATACTCTCCTCTCTCACAACCGTTTTCAATATGCCCTTGCGACAAGGCACCGTCCCTTCGGATTGGAAAACGGCTAACGTAACACCGATTTTTAAGAAAGGAGACAAAAAAATGCCGGGTAATTACAGGCCTAACTTCAGTTAAGTAAGCTACCTGAGAGCATAATTAGAGACAGAATTGTGAGTTACGTTGAAAGCCACTCATTAATTGGGGATTCACAACATGGCTTCCATAACAAAAGATCCTGCCTATCAAACCTATTGACCTTTTATAACAACCTCTTCTCAGTTCATGACGTAACCAAATCACTGGACATAGTCTATCTTGATTTCCAGAAAGCGTTTGATAAAGTTCCACATCATAAATTACTTTATAAATTAAAGGAACTAGGTATTGACGGTCAAGTACACCAATGGATCGCGAATTGGTTGAGCAACAGACAACAAAGAGTGGTGATTGACGGATTTGACTCAGAGTGGGCGCCGGTCACTAGTGGCGTCCCTCAGGGCTCGGTTCTTGGCCCAGTGCTCTTCATAATTTACATCAACGATGTGGATGTTGGAATCAATAATCTCATTAGTAAATTTGCAGACGACACAAAGATTGGTAATTCGGTTCTCACTGACGAAGACAGACAAAACCTCCAAGAGGATTTGCATAAAATTTCAGCTTGGTCTAATAGATGGGAGATGCCCTTTAACGTAAACAAGTGCCAGGTCCTTCAAGTTGGAACAAGAAATAAGAAGTTCGATTACGAAATGCGCGGCGTCAAACTCAAGTGTTCAATGCGTCAAGGACCTGGGTGTCAAAATCGCGTCAAACCTCAAATTCTCACAGTAATGCATCGATGCACCAAACAAAGCGAAAAGAATGTTGGGCTTCATTATAATAAACTTTTTATTAAAAAATAAAGGAGTAATACTTCCGCTCTACAGTAGTTTAGTCAGACCCCACTTGGAATATGCCGTACAGTTTTGGTCTCCCCACCATGCAAAGGACATTGCTAAATTAGAAGGTGTTCAGCGTCGGGCAACAAAAATGATCCCATCCTTGCGCAACAATCCCTACGACGAGAGGATTTCCACCTTTAACATGTTCTCTCTTGAGAAACGTCACCTCCGAGGAAAACTGATCGAATATATATATATATATATATATATATATATATATATATATATATATATATATATATATATATATATATATATATATATATATATATATATATATATATATATATATATATATATATATATATATATATATATATATATATATATATATATATATATATATATATATATATACACATACATATTTGGTATCAAAAGAAAGCAAATTAAATGTATTATTCATAAATGGGAAGAAATAGGGTTGAATACTAAATAAAATAAAAAAATAACATGTATAATAAGGCGCTTAATATAGGTTGATTTATATAGTGAAATGATTATATAAAAATAGTAACTTTTTTTATAGATATCTTAAAATGATTTTAATACAAGATAGTCAACATATTGAAGTGTTCATATATGAATTTTTATGCAGATATATTAATTTTTGTGGCGTCTGGAAGTTTTTTCGTCGTGGCGCGTGAAATGAGTCAGATTCGGCGAATTTTCTTCGCGAAGTCTGGTCGAGCTCGAGCGAAAACTACTGAAGCTAGGAAGGCGTGCTTGGTGGCAAATGAAAGCTCTTTTAATACAGATTAATAATCAGAAAAAAATTGGAAAGCACTAAATAAATTAAAAAAAAGTTATAAGCAAAAAACTAGGACGTGTCCAAATCGCGGCAAAAGGGCCGAAAAACAGGCTATTTTGTGACGGCTCGACGACAAACTTGGAATCGAGCTATAAAAAAATCCTTCGAGCTGGTCAACCTACATTGCTAAGAGGGGCTACATGCCAAATTACAGCCTTCTAGAGGCAATAATAGCAATGCCACACTAGACAAAAACGGCAAAGTGTCTGGAGATCGTCAAAATCGCTCTCAAAAGGGTTTACGTTTCGAACTCTAGCGACGAAACTACTGGGAGTAGGGAAATGTTATGCATCATATTGGAAAGCGCATTGGTAGGGCTAAAGTATTTGTTAAATAATTGTTTTGAAATTCTCAAAAAATGAGTGGGTTTCAAGGTTGGGAACTCAAAAATAGGTTTTTTCAGAGTCGTTTTTTGCGAATTTATTCAATTTTTTACCCTATATAGTCGGGTTTTTTTGCCCAATCGCTTATTACAAAAAATAGTCCTTTCATTTTGCCGTCGATTGATACCAAAAACATTTATGTAGCCCCAGAAATAAGGAAGTTATGGCGATTCGCACCAAAGCGGTTGATTTTCCAAAATTCGCTGCTTATGACAATGAGTCCGATGTCCATAACTTGAGATGTAACTGCTCTTGCTAATTTAAATCCCTACAGGGGTTGAGGATTAAGTTTAGTTTATATTGGCACCTAGAGTCATACAGGACTGGTGTTTGTTATTTTTTAGCATTATTGTATAGGTTTAGAAGTTGTTTTCAACAATGCGGAAGTTCATATTGACTGAGAGCCCTTTTGTTGGTTGTGGTATAATTATAGTTTTGCCCTTTTGTTGCTTCTAGTATTGCAGGACAGCAGTGATACTGGCCTTCATATACGGGTTTGCATCTTATGCGAAGCACAACAGCGTCTGCTTGGAGACTTGTTGGGAGGGAGCCCCGGTGTGGCGTCGAATTCAGCCCCTTTGTTGAGAAGTGTCCCAAATTAAGCTGCGCATGTGCGGACTTTGCTATTTTGTCCATTTCATTCACTGCACTGTCTTTTAATAGCTTGTAAGGAGCTTACCTTTGCTCTTACGACTGTCCTTCTGTCTCCTCAGAGTCCTCTTCTGACTCAATTGAGGTCAGGTTTATGGGATACTCTCCATTCAGTAGTAGCTGAGTTATGGGGTCTATTTCAGCCTTGACTTTGGCCATTTTTTCATAAAAACTAGCATGATGTATTGCCGCCATCTTGCCTGGGACAAACGCGGCTATCATCACGGATATCAACTCTGTGATACTAAACACTGAGTTCTGCACATGCGGAGATCAGGATGGGACGGAATCCGAGTGGGACGGAATTCGACGCCACACCGGGGTCGGCGTCGTTGAGAGTGTTGGGTGACCAAAAACAGCAGACAAAACGCGACCCCCTCCGTATGCCTCCCTTGACTTTATTGAGTAAATCGTTTTCTACGTTAAATTTTCCTTACACACACATATATATATATATATATATATATATATATATATATATATATATATATATATATATATATATATATATATATATATATATGTGTGTGGAACGATTTTATAGCTAATATACACACACACACACATATATATATATATATATATATATATATATATATATATATATATCTATATATATATATATATATATATATATCTATATCGAGCTGTGTGTGTGTGTGTGTGTGTGTGTTGTAATGAGGGAATTAGCTATAAAATCATTAACTACGGTATATCAGTTCAACATATATTTTTTGAATCGAAGAATAAGTTTCATATGATTTTTTTTTCCCTAAAGGCATATGTTTACAGCGTGTGAAGACAATTTTCTCCGCAGCCCCGAGGTGGAGGCTGTGGCTGCGGGGCGCGGGCCGCGTCTCCTGTTTGGCTGCAGCAAAAGGCGAAGCGGCACCTTGGCCACGGCGGCCAGCTGGTGGTTGCCAGAGTCATCTGGCGTTGCCCGCGCCGCCAGGCGCCGAGCAGGACATGTTTTGTTGATAGTGATGCGAGTGACGGCCGAGCAGTGGGTGCAGCATCCCTCCGCTGCCGGTTCGTGATAACCACGCGAACGTTGTCGCGTGCCCCGAGTGTCGGGTTTCGTGCCAGTAAACGAGTGCTGTGATACTGCGGGGACATCGATTGTGTGCTGAATGAAAGAGTGTGGCGACGTGTTCCGTGCAGGACGAGTTTAGCTATCGATGGTCAAGTGGCTCTGAATCGGATTGACCGTGACTGAAGTTTGAGGAATAGAATATGGAAAGCTTCAGCCAGAAAACTGTGTATCGGGGACCGCTGGTGTGAGTCGCCAAACCTGCCTCACCTTTCGAGGGCCCGTGCAGGCCCGAGTGGACACCGCCTACCTCTGTTCTCCCCTGACTATATTTATCCGGAGAGAGTCTTTACCTCTCGGGTGACTGACTATACCTACAGCTCAAGCCTCTGATCAGTGTCACTTGAACGTAAGCAGGGAACATGAGCGGTGTCGGGGGTTCGACCAGCAGCAGCAGTCAATGTTAAGTGAAGGTGCAGGCTGGCCGATGCACCCCGTTATAGTGACTGGACTCTTCTTCCCCCTGCCCCCTCGCCCTCGTCCGCCCTTCAACCTGCAACCCCTTACACACAACTCGACGGTTGTGCCGTTGTATCCGATGGTGCATAATCTATTCCTCCAGAGCAGGGGGAGGATGTTATAACGAGGAGAAAAAACATAGTGGCTGGCTGGCAGGCTGGCCCACACTGAGTCCATCGCGAGGAAGGGAAGACCTGCATCGTCTGTAGGTGAGTGTGTGTGTGTGTGTGTGTGTTCACCCTCATGGACATGTGATCCCCTGCCATGTGTATGCCCTTTCATCACTAGTGTGACACGTTTGGCTCATGTTATCACCATTGTTTTGGGTGTGAATGGAGGGTCGTGACTCGTGGAGGGTGCAAGCTGACAGTGCCCCCCTCCCCCACAAGGAACCTGTGTTGTCAGCCTTGCAAGTCAAGTTCCTGCGCCTCTTCAGCTCGTATGTTGTTTTTACTCTCCTCGTGGCGTAGTGGCGTGATTCCAAAAGTTGCCATAAGATGTGTTTGGTTCATTTATGTTATTTTTTTTTTTTTTTTTTTTTACCGTTCCAGCTTCTTTAGTCGGTGTCAAGAAGGTAGTGAGAAGGGGAAAGCGGGATGGATCTTTAACAGGTTCTCCATCCAACTCTCTTTAGGATTTATTTATTTATTTGTTTTCTTTATCATTGTGTTTGTTTAAATATTTACTCAATCGCACAATCGGAAACATGTACCCACTTGTATGGTTACCTCATTTGGTATGAAAAATGACCCTTTCGCTGCGCTGTTCCGTCCCGTGCCCTCTAGGTGTGGGTGAGAACGCCCCAGCCACGCCCTGGGCACGGCGTTATAAAGGCTTCGATCCGACGGGAGAAAGTACGGAAGAGAAACTATCTATGACGTTCGAGCAGACCCTTGAGCGATGCAATGCCTCTCAGAAACATTGTTTTGGGCCATACTTCAATTCTGAAAGGCGAACCACCTATATAACTAGCATTTCATCTGTTTTTTATTGTATAAAAAGTTACATCACATAAATATTAAGTAGAATTTAAAGAAGGCCAGTGACCAGTGAACAGCACCCGGTAAGGCAGTTCATACTGGAAAATAGTAGTGAGCAGCACTGGCAGCATTACGTGAAGGGCCTTCAGACGAGTCTTTGCCTCTTTGGGAACTTACATGCGCGCCACCTCCGTGCCGCCCTGTAGCGCGCCGGAGTCTGCTTTGATTGCCGTGCCCTTCGGCTGTGGATGTTAGTTTTTTTTCCTGTTATTTGTCGATGTAATATAAAAACTTTATTTTCAATCACGATACGAGGATCGTGGGGTCGGCTGAGCTGAGTGGCAGAGGCTGCAGTGTGAAATTGGAACACTGCGTTTCTTTTTTTTTCCAGGTTGAAAGGGAATGATGACCTAGTCGGCGTGGGATGCCAGAAAAAAGTTCAGTATATAATCAAATAACCTTGGATCTACTGACAACGTGAAGAGGAATAAATTAAATAATCTGACTAAAAGGTCATAATAGTTAATGGAGATTACAGCCTTGAAGGTCTGAGTCTATTACACGAACAGTAAGAGCCCTAGAAAACAAATGAACTTGTGGGGTTCATCTAGCACGTGGAAATCAAACACCTTGGAGAGAAAATAATTTTCAACGTAATTTGAAAATAGGTGTATAATACGTTTAATGAAATCAAAGGAATTCAAGGGGGGTAACGTAGTTCTTGTACGCAAAAGATACATTAACTGTTATGTTGTTATTAAGTCAATAATTAATTTATATACATAACAGTTAATGTATCAGTTGCGTTTTGCGTGAACACGAAATGTCGAATTAGTATGTGTGAAATTTGCAAAAACAAAGGATAAACTAATTTTAGGTTCATAACATCCACCTTCCCCTATGGCATCGGATAATGTTATTTCCGCCTAATTCCAGGAAATGAAGGCGTGCAGATATTGTTATTGTATTTATTATATATTATGTGTGATTTTTATAACAGAGATATTGACAGGGATTGACTTGAAGTGACGATTAATATAGTGCAGTTAAAGAAGCCACAAAGGGGAAAATATTGTTTCTGACTTTGGTATTCAGTAATGATAATACTGTTGGTTATTTTTTAACTTTATTATTATTAATACTATTTTTTAGGTTTCGCCTATGGCGCCGGTAGGCTTTCTTGGTGGGGCCTGGTGGTCGACCCCAGTCCGTAATGGCGCAGGCAAGTGGCGCCACTTTGCTTGGCGTATTCGGTAATTTAGAATAGCAGATATAAACACATTCATAAACAGAAACATTAGCATATAGCTTTCAACGAGATCTTTTTGTTGGTATTTACTGAAGATGATACGTCGTCATTACATGAAGCCGACCAGGTAATCATGATTGGTAGGGGGTAGAATAGAAGATGCAACACGATGTTATATTTTGGTTAGACCAGTGGTTCCGAACTTTTTTTTCAGGCAACCCCGACCATGCACCTCTAGACATGACCGAGACCCCACTAGTTTAGTTGTTTATGTGTTATTATAATATAATAACACTATGTGTTTGATATTTTGAGGTCTTGGCAACCCCAGGAAAAACGCCCAGCGACCCCAGGGTTGGGAAAGGGGGGTTAGACTAACCAAAGACGCATTCACTAGAGAGGTAGATAAACTTGAGAAAACGCGTTCTTGGGGACCGGAGCGGCAGAACCGAGGGCCAGTCCGACCAGCAGGAACAACAGCCACATGGAGTTCCTCAGCGCGAGTGTCCGTTTTAGGGAAGAATGTGATGGTCCTGTTGCATCCCTCTTGGCCAGCTAGCTCATGAAGGTGATCACGAGGTGCTAATTTGAGAATGTCAGAACGAGTTTTGCGGCGACGTATGCTTCGTGGTCGGTTGCACGATAATTAGTAACCCAACAAAACCAAGCCCAGTATTTTCAAACTGGAGTTATCAGACAACAGTACGATTTGGATTGCTGTGCGACATAAACCTAATCCAACCTTTACGAACTGGACCGCTGCTCGATGTTAGTATTGATGCATCCTTTTTTTGCGCTGGCACTGGTACGGAGAGCCTGGTGGTGGAGTCGTTATGGAAGGAGTGAGTGAAAGGCTGTACATGACGAAACACATGGACTTGGTAATTTCTTGTAGCTATCTTGTTTCTTTCAGGAGCTACCTTGTGTAAACCGTCTTGCCTTTCACATCATCCATACTATATCCTTGTGAGAGAACCAAAAATAGAAGCACGAAAATATCTGTAAAGAAAGTCCGCAGAATATTGCAACAACATAATAATGTCGATATTGCTGTGTTGTGACTTTTAAACAGCCACACGGCACGTACTACATCCAGCCAAGCATTGCCACATATACGGCGGTAGTCTCTCTCTCTCTCTCTCTCTCTCTCTCTCTCTCTCTCTCTCTCTCTCGTGTGTCGTGAGGGGGGGGGGGGGGCGTTCCTTACCACCCATGCCATCACGCCCTCGCGGGACTGGTAAGAAGCTAACAAGTCTTAGGTCGCTATAGCGGTTCTAACGAGGGCCTGAGCGTTTGTTGCCGTTCGTCTCACGTGCTTCATGACGTCACGGCGTCCATTAATGGCAAGGCGCTTACTCATGCACCTGAACCAAGGCCGTGCTCGTACAGTGAACACCCACCGGCACCCAGCCTCCTTCCCTCCCTGTTGCTCCCGACTTTCCTCACTATACCCACTCTCTCTCTCTCTCTCTCTCTCTCTCTCTCTCTCTCTCTCTCTCTCTCTCTCTCTCTCTCTCTCTCTCTTTGTGTGTGTATTCTCATGCCTTTCACTCTTTTAGCATTCGCATTAAGGCTGTGTGTGTGTGTGTGTGTGTGTGTGTGTGTGTGTGTGTGTGGAGGGGTCGGTGAAAGGAGGATGTGCTGTACGTACTTCGTTATTCAGAGGTTCGGTGACGTCGCTGGTTGGTTCTCCTGGAGACAGCAAGACTGAGAGTTTGGTCGTATTGTTATTGGTATTCGCTTCCTCTCCTTCGACTCCTTTGCTGTTGTCTTTGTCTTCCTTTTATTTTCTATTACGCTCCCATTATCGTAGTCGCCATCATTGTCTTTTGTTGTTGTGTTCCCTCTTCACAATCTTTTTTTTATATATATTTCTGCCAGCATTATCTTATGTATCTTTTCCATTTTCTTTTTTTAACATCATAACATTCATCATTTGCATCTTTTTTTTTATTCCAGCATTCCTGATCGTCTTATTCATTACCATTTTCATGTTCGCTCTGTCTCCTGTGGCGGTCATTAAAGCGTAATAGAAAGACAGGCAGAATGACTGGTTGGCACGTTCACTGATTCGACACGTCAGCAAAAGGGACGACCTCTGTTGGTGTTCCATTACCTTGTTATCCCAAACAGTTATTGAGGGACATTCTGGTAGTGACCACAAGGAAATCAGACAGTTAGACAATTATAATGGGCTGAAGATACTCGATTCCAGTTTTAAGAGACTGTGGGCAGTTAACAAGACTTTCTTAGGAGCTGTGGTCATTTACAGAGGTAGTTTTATGATCTTTTTGGTAGTCTGACAAATCCTCTACACAATGAATGTGAAAAATTAAAACACTCATGAGAATTCATTTAAATTTTTTTTTTACTTAAGAAATAATTGATGTGACAGAGACGCGTCTAAGAATACCGACTTAGTGACACCTCCCACACAGCTGTCGTGAGGCTTCAAAACAGCTGTGGAGGTAATATTCAAGGTCAAACTTGGTCGCGATAACAAAGACTCAAGTCGAGGAGGCGTGCCTTGAAGTATCGTGTGTGTTGTATCCAGTCCATGAAATACGATATCGGATGAGAGAGAGAGAGAGAGAGAGAGAGAGATAGAGAGAGAGAGAGAGAGAGAGAGAGAGCTTCCTAGCCTCCACTCATCATTATTGCCCCTTAGCATTCATGTGGTAGCCAACCCTGGAACCATCAGATGGTTGCTGCAAGAGGAACCAGAAGTAGTGTAAGTAACAGTAGTGAAGACGAAGACGAAAAATAGCAACAACAAGGAAAGACAAGAGGTGGGAGGAGTACGAAACAGTAAAAAAAAGTTTGTGATAATGCATCGCAACAAAAACATTTTCCTGACCCTACCCGCGGCCGCTCGTCCCTTGTGCCGCATTGTGTGCCGGTGCGGGCAGGTGTAGCCCAGGGCCAAAGGAAGGCACTTCTCCGTTGCTAAATGAATGCAATGATTGCTAAAAGTCGTAAAGCGATTGAAAAAAATATGAATTTGTACCTGTGGCAACACTCCTCTGACCTGTTCTAACAAGATTTCCTACATTTTTATCCTAGTTGTTTCGCTGTACACCACATGGTTTGTTCATATTCAATAAATGCTGGCTGCATATTCTGACCTTTTGAGTGGTTATATCGTCTCTTCCACACAAATAAAGCCATTATTTACGTGTTTCTCTGTCTTTTGGTAAATTATAAAAACTGTAGTTTGACCGTCCTGAACGATAGGTACTTGTTACTGCAGCCAACTACAGCGCAGTGAGGCATTTTAAAGGGAAAAATTCAGGTCATGGGTTGCGAGCGGCGGCAGCTGAATTGAAACGATCACCTGAGGTGCTCTTCACAGACTGACCTAGGTTTGCGGCTCGGACCCTCCGAGATCTGGCTGACGTTACGGTTGCGCAGAACCTACAAATTTTGGCTAGGCCATGAGTAGACCTCTCACTCTTTTGACCCCGGTGTAGCCTTCTCACAGGTGTACACAGTCTGGGTACTATTAATAACGTGATATTTTACGCGGGTCGAGGGGCTGTGGGGGATCCACGGAAGATGCCATCTGACCAGAGACACAGGGTCAAACAACGTTTATTTGGTTCACCTGTGTGCGGTGCTGTGACTTTTCGGTGCTACTTCCACACCCTCATAGGACTTTTACTCTTTAGCGTCATTACAAGTTTATGTCGGCGCATAAGCCTGAATTATTTTAACACTACACTAGCCTGGTAGTTTTTCCTGCTTCTATTTTTTTTTATGTTGAATTATTCGACGTTCCCTCATTCCTTGTTAGATTCTTGTTAATCAAGTAACTAATCCACGTTCCTTTGATATTCAAAACCATTGTAGCATAATATATGTCCGTCAGTCAATACTAAGAATGGCACACTCGTCCTCCAAACGTCAGTAGTAGTAGTAGTAGAAGTAGTAGTAGTAGTAGTAGCAGCAGTAGAATATCTAGATAATAAAATAAAAAAAATAGCTATGATGATGCAGAACGAGATTACAGATGAAAACAAATATGAAATATATATTCGAATATTTAGCATGAGGGCGAACGTGAAGTCTTGTGGACGTCTTAAGCTTTCTTAATAGGGTGGCTGAACCTATGTTCTTTTCCCGGTCTTAGCGAGGGTCCAGGTGCACCCTAATATTTCACCTGTCGATGCCGTCCCACCTGTCTGCCGAAAGCCGCTTCCTGCCAAGCTTGTGATGGGGACTGGGGTGGTCAGAAAGGAAATGAAAGAAACTTTGGCTCGTCTCCTCACTCTGCCACGATCATAATATCTACATTTGAAGGGGAAAGGGAAGGAAATGTGTGTGTGTGTGTGTGTGTGTGTGTGTGTGTGTGTGTGTGTGTGTGTGTGTGTGTGTTCTACGCGGTGAAGTAATGAGGGGGGTAGATAGGCAGGGGGGGTTGAGTGGGTGAGGTCACAGAGTTATATAACTCTGTTGGTGAGGTGCTTGGTGCCTTTCATTCTCGCGGCGTGGCGGGCGTCTGACGTGCTGTGGGAAAGTGACTCGCATGTTCATCTTGAGGCTGAGGTGCGGTGGACGTGTGTGTGTGTGTGTGTGTGTGTACGGGCAACCACCTCCCGCACACCAGGCAGAGTCGACAGCCGCCCATGAAGCGATCTTTCACCCTTGAGGAACTAACAGTACCGTACGAGGTACGTACCGGATAAAAGGTGGACCAGTCTCACATAATTTTAGGCGTGTGGCTTATTTTTTCTCGCTCATCCCTCTTCATTCTATTAATCTTATGGATCTTATGAGACCTTTATGGCTGACTGTGTTAAGTATCGAGTCAAGACGCTTCCTTCTGTTTCATTGTTTCATACTCTGATTCTTTTACTGAGCAGTGCCACGTGGACGCCTGCTCAAGAAGGAATGTTAGGTAGTGGAGAGAGAGGGATCCGCGGGGCCCCTTGGCAGCCATACGTAGTAACGGTGCGACGCCTTAAGTCAGTGGTTCCCAACCTTTTTTTTCAGGCGACCCCAATCGTGCACCAAGAGAAGATGGCGCCACTATAAACACTTGCCTGGCCTGCGCCATGACGGGCTGGGGCCGAACACCATCCAGGCCCCTCAAGCAACCTACCAGCGCTATAGGCGTAGACGTAAAAAAAATAATAAAGAAAAAAAAAAAAAAAAAACTAGATATGACCGCGACCCAACTAGTTTAGTTGTGTATGTTTTATTGTAACATAAAAACACCATGTTTGATATTTTGAGGTCTTTGCGACCCCCGGAAAAGCGCTTGGCGACCCCAGGGTTGGGAAAGGGGGCCTTAACCTTAAGTGGTTCATGAAGGGAGGCCCTGCTCGCAGCTGGGCCAACTTTGCATCCGAGGTCTCTGATTGGCCCGTGAGCCAGCGCGTCTGTGATTGGTCCGTCCCTTTAATCCCCCCCTTGAACTTAAACTTGAAGTCGGGAGTCACCCAATGGTCCACAGACCGTCATGGGCCAGTCAGAGACCTCGAATGCAAAGTTGGCCCAGCTGCGAGCAAGGCCTCCCAAAAAAGATGGGGGAAGACTATGTGTGTAGCTTCCCTTTATTACCTCATTCAGCGTCGCACTCATATTGCCCCTTCCCCCTCCCTCCCATCACTGGGGGAAACCCTGCCTTTCATTCGCATCCTCCAGGCAGTCCCTAAGAAATATTTCACATTATCGGCTACACCAATTATTTCTCCACCCACTCTGCCCCATCAGTACTGCATTTGCCTGTCAGTACTACTTTCATTTCACTCCATTCCTTCACTCCTATTTCTTCAACCACTACCCTCAAAATCTCATGTCTTGCCTGCTCATACTTCCACGTTCCAACAGCAAGTGTTCCACACTTTCATCCACTCTCTCACACATCACGAACACCTTGCTTCCACCATTTTTCCATCTGTACACTCTTTGGCCCTAGTGTTTTCATACATACTGCTAATAATCCCAATGATCTTTTCACTCACACCGATCTCTTCCAAAGCCTTGCTTAGCATTCTCCTGTCTACCCTATCATATGCTTTCTCGAGGTCCAGGAAAGATAGATATTTCTTCTGTTCATCTTTCCTGCTCTTTCAATCACAGCATTCACCACATACATGCTGTCTTCTCTCCTGTCTTTCTTAAAGCCATTCTGCTCATTGCCCATTACATATCATGTTTCTTTCCACTATTATGCACAGCCTTTCATTCAGAATGCCACAGAAGATCTTGCACACTGTATTACACACAGCTGTTGGCCTATAGTTCTTCAGTTCTTTCCTACTTTTGTTTCCTCCTTTGTGTATCAAGGTCACTACTTTCACTCCAAGTTGCTGGCACTCTCTCCTCTCTCCCTATGTGTTTGAACAACTCATGCACTCCCCAAATCATTTCCTGCCCCCTCTCTTTATAAGATTCATTCGGTCTTTCATTTTATCTTGTCAGATTTGTGAAATTATGTTACCGCCAAAAAAAGTCTTATTTTACAAGTGTATAGGGATACGCAATCTTTATTTTAATATTACAGATATCTAGATCTCACCACTGTGAGCATTTTGAACCACAAAGAACACCTTCTGCAAATGAATATTAAGACGAAAAAATAATATCTGAAAAATTTCCAAATTTTTGGGGGGATTGTTGAGGAAAGGGTAGACTACTGATTTCAAGACACTAATTGTCTGTTTCTGGGCAATATATGATACCTTTTATTATGGAGATAAGTTTTATTTTCTGGAAACCACTAAAAATATAACTGACTTCAATGCCTCAGGTGCACCCGCTACCACTCGTTATCACCGGCTAGCGCAGTGGTCCCACCCCCGCCGCTGCCCCACTCCATCCCACGCTGCGTATTTCCACCAGCCAACACTGCATGCCAAAGAAATTTAAACTAACCCAACCTATAGTTTATCGACTCTAACTTGAGCCCTGTGGCTTGGCCTGGGGAACCCCCCATTGTTTACACATCCAGTGATAACCTGCTCATGGCGAGCTGTGACCTTCTGTCGCACTGTAATCTGGACGTTATCTATTTATGGAAAAAAAAAAAATATATATATATATATATATATATATATATATATATATATATATATATATATATATATATATATATATATATATATATATAGTAGGAACAGGCTGGATCAGGAACACTTTGTATTCTCTTTCCAGCCTGGGTTTCTATATATATATATATATATATATATATATATATATTTATATATATATATATATATATTCATAATACGACTGCATGGCGTTAATAATGGCGTACCGGTACCTTCCCTTCGACAATGTAGGCACAGCCTCAGACCGTGCCTTCAGTCCTTATCACAAGTCGCTCGGGAAGGTAAAGTAGGATATAATGCACATACACACAGTGCAGCCAACTTTATACCTACCAGATATAGAGGGGTTGCACGTGACGTCATCAGTAGCGATCAGCTGATCACTTCTCAGCTGCCCCCCAAAGGCCCGCCATTTTGGGAGGCACATATTTACGGCAAGAGAGCTCCTCAGCTTTTCCCCGCCATGTTACTGTGTTATTACTGTGTGGGTGTGGGTGTTAGTGTTCATCTGTTACTGTGTGGGTGTGGGAGTTAATGGTCCATTTATTAATGTGTGGGTGGGTGTACGTGTTAGTGTCCATCTATTATTGTGTGGGTGTGGGTGTTAGTGTTCATCTGTTACTTTGTGGGTGTGGGAGTTATTACTGTGTGGGTGTGGGTGTTAGTGTCCATATATTACTGTGTGTGTTAGTGGCCCATCTATTACTGTGTGGGTGTGGGTGTTAGTGTCCATCTATTACTGTTACTGATAGGTGCTACACTGCCAGTCGCGGTAGGTAGACAGGGGCTGCCAAATGTTGGTCAGTGGGCTTTTTGCGAACCCCTTACGTTCTCATTTTCTTACTAAACACTGCCCGGTGATGCCCGGGGCTAAATTAGTCATATATTCATTGTTCTTATCATCAAATATATCTTGAAGTTTGATAATAAATGTATATACAGTATGTCCATCATCATTTGGCATCATAATGGAGAGTTATATAGCGAAGCCTAGCCTCACTGTCCAGATTTGTTGCATTTTCACTTAGATTGTGATATGAAGACGGGAGGCACGGGCCAGCCATCATCAGGGGGCAGGGGCACAGCTGATCGCTCTTGCCTCCCAAAATGGCTGACAGTTGTTTTTCCTAAAACAAAAGCGAAGCGGTGTGACGTCAGTGCAACCGCTCTATAACGCACGCACACACATACACGCACACAATGGTGTTACAGCCATACTATAGTCCGTTTCATTCCGTCTGTCCACTCGCGAACGTAAATGTGACACCTGTGCATTGTTAGTTCGTGATTGCGTGATGATCAACTTTATATATTTTCAGTGATATATATGAATGTTTGTGTATACAAAAAAAAAAAAAAAAAATCATCGTATATGAACCGCAAACAGAAGATTTGCATCGAAAATATTCCATACAAGGACACGCAGAAACAACTTGTATATGAAACAGTATAGTATGATAATACTCGAACGATCTATAGCCTTTGAGATACCCATATTTCATCTCATTCAGGTACATAAAGTGAGATACGACTCTGCAAGTGTCAATACATAACGAATTTTGATGTGTTGCATGTATAAATAACATGGGTAGCCTAATATCCTAAATAGCCTAGCATTGCATTCAACAGTTACCGTGGTATTATTTACTATTTCATGTTTTTTACCATTATTAATCGTTAATTACATGCAGTAAATTATTAAGATACCCTTTATTTGCACTTGCAGAGCCAGATGTCTTAACTGAAATGAGCTATCAATCAAAGAATTTGAAAAAAACATAGATCGAGAATGTGAGCCACGAAGGTTCCCGCCTGCTGGCTGGTTTCTCTGTGATTTGAAGGCGCGTGCTGTTGTTGTACACAAGACAAACATGTTCGCTGCAACTATAATATACGACTTTCCAACTAGGGAAAATATTTTCTCAGGTTGTTTTAACTCAGCCACAACTATTTGCCACGCCAAATTTGGAAAATAAACATATTTTTCCTCGAAGGTAAAAGGGAAGACGCGGGGTAGACCTTGCCTTCCCTTCGTCTCCCGCAAACCTTCGTTCCAAAAATGCTAGTGACTCTTGGTACGCATCGTCCCTTCACTTTGATTTTCGTCGTTAAACCTTCATGACTCTTGGTACGGGCCTGTAAACCTTCCATTTCACTTGGCAACGTGGCTCATGCAACGTTGCCGCCTGAGTGACCTTGGTAACAGGCGCCAGGCCGCACCGGTGCATTTGTTGGTGGTAGCGAGTGTTCTCAAGTGCTAATAGGTTCACGGATGGAGAAAGTCATATCCGCTAGGGTTACTTTGGACAAAACATACACAGCTCAATACGACAAGGACAACACATAGGTGTTTGTTTGTGTATGCGTTTGTGTGGATGTTGTACTGTGTGGATGCCATAAGTGTTGATGTGTGTGTGTGTGGAACAATGTGTAAAAGGAATGTATAGCAGGACGAGGACAGACAGTAGAAGATAAACAAGTAGCAAGAGATAAACAATTAGACGCACAAGAAACAGCGAGACGGGAGCACGAACGAAAACGTTAACACAAAGTAGCAATGAACATTATAGTCTGTGCTGCAACGCCACATTTTTCTCTCTCACATGGAAGACTCGCGTCCTGCACAGCCAAGCAAAAGATTATTTAACGTTAAAAAGAGAGAGAGAGGTAGCTAGCCCATCTGAGGAGAGTGATGGAGCGATGTGGCACAGCGCGGTCTCCCTGAGCCGCGCCTAAAGGCTCAAGTTAGAGTCGATAGAGTATAACTTAACAGGGGAAACCATTTAACAAGGGGGCTTTGCCCCTCTTGACCCCCCTTAATGGACACCCACTTCAGTTTTCCGGATGTCATTCTTTACTGCACTGCATTCAGGGACCAAAGTAGAATCCATAATGTAATTATTAGCTTCACTCTTTCTTCAACATTAGCACGACGACTGTGAGGCGTTAACCTCATAGAGACATAGACATTACTAAGTAAATTAAGAAGATAAGTATAAAGTGATGGACCCCAAGGTGTTCTTCAGTGTTTTTTTGGGGCTGGTTCGTCCATGGGACCACGTACGACCTCAAAATCCCCAGCAGAACAAGTCTCTTGTGGTTGTTGTTGTTGCCCTGATAGGGCAGGGCTAGATCCCGTCAAGCTTGCCTGCACTGCTTCATTCCCGGCATGCTTGGAAAGGTTTGTTTAATGTTTATGTGTAACATGGAGGGGGCTGGGGGGAGGAGACGGCGGGGGAGGGGGGGGGGGAAGTTGAAGCGACGGACCAATCACAGACGCGCTGGCACACGGGCCAATCTGAGACCTCGGATGCAAAGTTGGCCCAGCTGCGAGCAGGGCCTCCCGTTCATGAACCTGAGGATGAAAGGCGGCGGCGAGGCGGAGGGACAGGGAGGCGAGGAGCACAGGTTCTTGTATGGCTTGATAGGGGGGTTGGGGGGTGGCGGGGCGGGTTGTTCCTTCCTGTGGTTCGTGGTGAGGTAATCCGTGTTTGCCGTCCTTTTTAATGAATGCTGCGGTGTCTGTTGACGGATTCTGCGGTTTGTTTACTTGCTGTCGTTTTGTTTACGGATTCTAGCTTCCTTACTTGCGAATTCTGTGCTTTGGTTTTCGCTGATAATATAATTTTGCATGTCTTATTCTTTTTATGATTTCGCTTATTTGTTTATGAATGGTGTAGATTTTGTTAACAAAATTTAGCGTCCTTGCTTACGAAGTGTGAGGTATTTCTTTCAAGAATTTTGCAGGTCTTTCAAGTACTCTTTATATTTTAGTTTATTTATTTATTTATTTATTTATTTATTTATTATTATTATTATTTTTTTTTTTAGTAAGGGCGCCGCGTCCACCTCGTTTTACATAGCCACAGTTTGATGACTAAATTATTTAATCCTTCAAATGCCAAATCCTTCCCAATGAGAGTATCCAAACATCCTTGACTGACATTACATTGTTTTCGCAACTCGCGTTTTCTTTGCAGCAGCAGCGTTTTTATTTTTTTTTTATTTTTTTTTTTATCCATTGCTTCGTTTCCTTTTATATAGCTACAGTAAAAACGATAAATTCACTGTAGGTTTTACAGAATGGTTAAATGCGTTCTATTACAGCTCATTAATTTTAGTATATAAGGTCTCATTAGAGTTGTAAGTTTTTATGAGGCTAAAACTAACCCAGTCGGATGAGCCCCCAAAAAATTAACATGGAGGAAAACCCGCCCAAGATTTTGTAGCCTTTATTATCTTAATAACGATTTCTTCCTCCGGGCTTTTTCTTGTTACCGAAAACAGTTGCTTAGGGAACGCTTTGGTACTTGAACATAGGTGGCGCTGACCGACGCTCTCAGGAACTCCTCGGGCACAGCTGCGATAAGTTGTATTTCATCCTATAAAAAAATAGTGTGTTCCTGACGTTTCCTTCACAAGACACGATGCTTTTAGTTTCTCGTGGGACGCTTAGTTCACATGTCGAATTAGTACATGAGAACTAAAAGCATCGTGTCTTGTGAAGGAACACATTGGGGACAGATTTATTTTGAAAAGAGTGAAGTTAGCTTAAGTTTAATGAGTGAAGGTGAACATGGTAAGTAAACTAAAACATGAAAAACCACACCTGAAGATATTTCACGACGTACGTAAGGCAGAGGGGTGAATTAGCTATTTTCAACGCCAATTTACAAAGAGAGTCTGACATTGATTGACACAACAACGTAAGATGATATTAAAGACATGTCTATATAAATCATTTGTACATACTTAGGCATAATGAAGTTTTATCATGTTATAAGAAAGAACCCTCTTCACGTAAATGATCATTCTGTAAGCAAGTATGAATAGTATAGCAAAGTACATGCGAATTATCATTTTACAAATTGTCAACATCTTGCATATAGGCGCTTTAACGTTGGCCTGTAGGGGTAATACTTTCCTTACGAAAATTATATAGGTGATGGTATTTGCTTTGGACGCCCCCGCTCCGAGAACTCCATTCAAGATAAAGATGATTAAAAATTTTCAGGTGAGCCTTTACTGCCACCACTTGCGCGGCAATAACTTGGGAAGCCAACAGGCCGTGAAGCCTCGCAACACCTGTGCCAATAGTTATTATATAGCTCTGATTTCCATGAGTGTCCGCCACGCTGTAATAGTAATAATTATGTCAATATTGATGGCTATTTTTTTTTTTTTTTTTTTTTTTACAGCTAAGGAGACAGTTCAAGGGCGTAAAAAAAATATTATAAAAAAAGCCCGCTACCTATTGCTCCTGAATAGAGGTCAAAGTAGTAATAATAATGATAATAATAATAATAATAATAATAATAATAATAATAATAATAATTAAATAGTAATAATGAAAGGTGGAGGAACAAGAACACATGCAGTGCTTATTCGAGATGTCCATTTCCCATTGCTTCCTACCATTTCTCTCTCTCTCTCTCTCTCTCTCTCTCTCTCTCTCTCTCTCTCTCTCTCTCTCTCTCTCTCTCTCTCTCTCTCTCTCTCTCTCAAGAATGGCCGCACCAATTACCGCACACAGCCGCGTACTCGTAAACAAATCGCCTGAAAATGTATCAATACCTCCCTCCCTTCACCCCTCCCCTCACCCCTCACTTCGCCTATTCCTTTTTTACTCCTCCCCTCCTCCCTTCCCTCCACCCTTCCCCTTACCCGTCCCCGGCAGGCCCGCGTGACCCCCTCCAAGGTAGCCCAGAGATAGTGTTATAACAGGAAGTTCCCGCCTCCTTCACCCCCACCCCCGTCCCCCTCTCACTTTTTTTTTTTATTCTCTCTCTCTCTCTCTCTCTCTCTCTCTCTCTCTCTCTCTCTCACACACACACACACACACACACACACACACCGCTTCGGTAGCTCAGCGGTAGAGTGCTGCGCTGCCAGGCTCCATGGTCTGGCAGGCGGAGGTTCGAACCCTGCGCAGGAGTATTTTTACATTGACACACACACACACACACACACACACACATCTGTTACTGACACATTTTTCTGTTGAGGAGCAAGGGGGATGGGGTGTGTGGTGTGTGAAGGTCTTGGCAGTAGCCAGAGATTAACTATAACGAGCCTTACTCTTGTCGGGATGGTACTTGCTGGTGATTGCGAGCCCAGTTCGTAATCATGCCGTGAGTGAATTACACACACACACACACACACACACACACACACACACACACTCATCGCTCTACCACACCGCACTCCTCCACCTCCTCACCCCTCAAGCATCATCACAACTTTCCCTTCGTTAATGTAAATTACCTACCCCCACACCCCGTTCATATTGTAATTTTCGTATATAGTTACACTTTGTTATCTTAATATGTACATTTTCAGCCTAACGGCTGCAATTTCCGAAATAAACCGATTATTATTATTATTATTATTATTATTATTATTATTATTATTATTATTATTACACACACACACACACACACACACACACACACACACACACACACACACACACACACTTCTCTTTTTTTTCATCTATCTTCTATGGAGCGTGAGTACTTAGATTGAGAGAGAGAGAGAGAGAGAGAGAGAGAGAGAGAGAGAGAGAGAGAGAGAGAGAGAGAGTTATTAAATGCCCTAAAAACTACTATCCCTCTAAAATATTTGGCCCTGTATTTTTTCTTCTTCAAACACACACACACACACACACACACACACACACACACACACACACACACACACACACACACACACACACATTTTATTTTATTTTTTTACTTTTCTCTCCGTGTTGCTCTTCGGCTGCATTCATCATAAGAAGAGAGAGGAAAAGCATGTGACTTGTCCTGTAATAATTATACCTCCTGACCTCTAGACTCATTGATCTCCCTCCCCCGCCCTCTCTCTTCCTCCCTCTCCCTCACCTGTTCCCCCCCTCCACTCTCCCCCCGCCCTCTCTCTTCCTCCCTCTCCACTGACCTCCTCTCCCTCACCTCCCCCCCCCCCCTCCACCCTCTTCACTAACATCCACCTCGCAACCATCTATATTGACCCCCTATCACTTTCTCCTCCTCTTCCTCCTCCCCCTCCTCCCTTTCCTCCTTCGCTTCCTCCCGATTTCTCCTCCTTTCTCTTCCGATGCTGTCCTCTTCTGCTCACCATTTCCTTCCTTTCTTTCCTCCTTCCTTCATTTATTCACTATTATTCATTTTTCACATTTTTCGTATATAATTATCTTCTCTACTAGTGCCCATTTCTCTCTCTCTCTCTCTCTCTCTCTCTCTCTCTCTCTCTCTCTCTCTCTCTCTCTCTCTCTCTCTCTCTCTCTCTCTCGATTAAATAATAAATGGATCCCTTTACAGTTTCATCTGACTTTGCGCTCCCCCCCTCCCTTTTTTTTTCTCTTCCCTTTCTTTATTTTTCAGTAGTCTTCTTTCTTCTATCCATTATTCTCCTTTTTCTCTTCACACTTCTCTCTCTCTCTCTCTCTCTCTCTCTCTCTCTCTCTCTCTCTCTCTCTCTCTCTCTCTCTCTCTCTCTCTCTCTCTCTCTCTCTCTCTCTCTCTCTCTCTCTCTCTCTCAATGAAAATGTGACAACAGGAACCTCAATTTTGTTCTGTAATGGCCAAACACATCATAGAACCCAGGGGAGGGAAGAGAAGGAGGAGGAGGAGGGGAGGGGAGGGGAGGGGAGGGGAGGACACTAAAGAGGGGTGGTTGCTAGCTACATAGATGGACAATAGTGCCACGTTGCATTACCCTTTCCCCTCCCTTCCCCCTCTTCCCCGCTCGCCCTTCTCCCCTCTCCCCAAACATCCATCCCCCTTCTTTCCCCTCCTCTCACACCCAAATTGTCACTTACTCAGATTCAGTACGAGAAGCAGAGAATGACACACACACACACACACACACACACACACACACACACACACACACACACACACACACACACTCAAGGTCTTAGGATGTAATTATGTTTTGTAAAGGTTACCAACACCGAATGAAACGAAACGCCAGAGCGAAACTGAAACGGAAGATCGGTGCGTAACGTCGACCTGCTATGCGACACTTCTTATTACAGAAACTTAGAAATGAAACGCCTTTGTTGATATTAATGAAACGGAACGCGAGGGAAAAAGAACTGAAACGAAACACTGTCCTGGCATACAAAATTCGAAACCGGATGAAAAGCTGTGCAGTGAAAAAAAAAAGAACGCCGTAAAGAAATTGATACACTGCCTCACGAAAGATAGGTAGACAAATAGACATATAACGGGAAAGATAGATGGAGATAGATAAAAAGAAAAAAAAACACGGAAACATTGTATTGGAACCTCTTATGTGAATTTTGTCTAGATTTTTTATAACTTTTAATATAATAATTTGTAGGTTGCGTCTCTTGTCCTTTGTATAGACATGGAGAGAGAGAGAGAGAGAGAGAGAGAGAGAGAGAGAGAGAGAGAGCACATGGGTTGGAATAGCGTGACCAGACATCAAAGAGAGTATTTATTAATAATGTACATTGTCCTGACACTCTCCTTACACCCCCCTCACACACACCTATTAGCAGGCGCCTCCATGTCCACCACAGCACCCTCGCTTCCCGTCGTCTGTCTTTCTGTTTAGGGTCCCAAGTCTAATCTTTAAGTGTCTGTCTCTCGCTGCTCCTGTCTTGTGCGTCTATCTGTCCCGTTAGTTCAATCTCTGTCGAAAGAAAAACAATGACTAACCCCTCAGCGACGCAAAAGTTTTTCTTGAGTGACCTCCCATGACGCAGAAGTCATCGAAAAATACACTTCGAAACTGAGAAAAAGTCATAAAAGATGTTTTATAGAAAATTTTCTAGCGCACCCTGCTGTGAAATCCGTTTCTTTCTACGTTGTCGCATTTGGCTGGAATTCCATGATTCCCGAAAAATTCCAACTTTTTACTGGTGCGACGTACAGAAAAAAATATTGAAGAAAAGTTGCTCATTTTATCACAATGGAGTCTGGAAAATATAGTTTATAATCTTTGACCTTGAAATTTACTGGCTATAGAGAGCCAAAGTTGTGGTAAAACTCAATAAATAATTTTTATAAATTTTTGTAGTATTTTTCATTCTGGAATGAATCTTATTGAATAGAAGTTGTACAAAATAATCCTTATAACTCAACTGTGAAATCAATTTATGATTTTGACTGACCGTTTGGCTGGAATTCCATGATTGCCGAAATATTCCAACTTTTTACTGGTGTAACGTACAGGAAAACTTATTGAAGAAACGTTGCTCATTTTATCGCGATGGAGTCTGGAAAATATAGTTTATAATCTTTGACCAGCAAATTTGCTGCCTACAAAGAGCCAAAGTTGCAGTGAAACTCGATTTTTTTTTTTCAGTTTTTCATTCTGGAAATTATCTCCTTGAATAAAAGTTATCGAAAATCATCCGTATAACTCAACTGTGAAATCAGATTACGATTTGGTCTGACCGTTTGGCTGGAATTCCATGATTCCGAAAAATTCCAAGTTTTTACTGGTGCGACGTACAGGAAAATTTATGGAAGAAAAGTTGCTCATTTTATCGTGATGGAGTCTGAAAAATATAGTTTATAATCTTTTACTGGGAAAATTACTGCCTACAGAGAGACAAATTTGCAGTGAAACTCGAAAAAATAAATTTTGTAGTTTTTCATTCTAGAATTAATTTCTTTGAATAAAAGTTGTAGTACATCATCCGTATAATTGAACTGTGAAATCAGATTATCATTTGGACTGACCGTTTGACTGGAATTCCATGATTCCCCAAAAAATCCAACTTCCGCTTCCCACTCCTCTGAACACTCCTGTGAACAAGATATTGGTTCATCTAGAACATCAGGTAAATCAGTGGAGGTGTCAAGACTACGCTCAGCACGCACACGATGAGCAGAAACTAAAGGAAGATCGCCGAAACAGGACGGATGAGGGAACATAATCGCTCTGCAGACGCCATGATGCATAGGCAGGAACTGTAGACTATTTTTTTGCACGGAGTCGTCTAAGGGGCAGAAGAGGTGCCAGTTAGTGATCGACACATACATTGTTACGCGCGCCGTTCAATTTCCAGAGAGCTCGTTTTCCGGCGCTGGCGTCATGCTCATCGCCCACGTCAGAAAAAAATATATGACGCCAGCGGTATAGTCGCCTCTAAGGGGTTATGGATAATAAATGTCGAAAGAAAGCGATAAATGAATGGCAAAACCAAACGAAACGTGCATGGCGAAATAAATGTAATGATGAATGGCGAAAACAACAACAACAAAGAAAGTTTGTCATAAGTCACCATGGTGATCGAGCAGAGGCAAAAACTAGTGGATGTCGACGGTTTGCATGCATGGAGGGTGCGTGTTTGGTGGCTCTCATACATTTATCTTGCGCGTCCCCGGACATGTTGCTCAAATGGCCGGAAAACATGCGATAAAAAAAAAAAAAGCTCACGTACGCTTCCTATGTGCTGTCAGACATATTTATTGTTGGGAAGAGAACATTCATTGCATTCACAGCTGTATTTTTTATCCTTTTTTTTTTTTTTTTTTTTTTTTTTTTTTTCTATAAAAGAGAGCGAACAATGGCTAAGCACTGTACATAGAAAACTGCCCTGCACGCTACTCCGAGAAAGTATACACATGTCACAACAGAATGATCAAATTTCGTTTTATTGGGGAATTAAGTCGCAGGAAAGAGGAGAAACAGTAAAATGGTCTGGTCCGGAGTTTACCAGTGACGGATGAAATAGCGAAGATATTGGTTTAGTATTGCCTCTGAGCACCGCGGTCTCGCGCAGCTATAGCTTTTTTTGTTTTTTTTTTTTACAGCAAAGGAGACAGCTCAAGGGCACAAAAAAGTAACATTAAAAAAAAAAAAAGCCTACTGCTGCCTCCCAAAAGAATACAAAGAGGTGGCCGAAAGATAAGTCAGTTTCGGGAGGAGGGTGACTGATACCTCTCTCTTGAAAGAGTTCAAGTCGTAGGCAGGAGGAAATACAGATGAAGGAATTTAAGAGGTAGAAGACTATCAGTATGAGGAGGAGAGCTGATGAGACGAAGAGCCTTTGCTTCCACTCTGTCCAGAAGAGCTGTGTGAGTGGAGCCCCCCCACACATGAGATGCCCCCAAGTTTACTTTATTACGTTTGTCTGCCTAGGAATAAGTTAAGCTCGAAATTCTTGTACAGCGAGGCCGCGGGAGAGGATGAGACGCCTAGTTAACAAGTCCACAAGTACATAAAAAAAAATAATAATGATATATAGCGACTTAGCGAACTTCAAGAATTAGAGGAGAGTTAAAGGAGTAAAAAGTTCGGTACATCGGGGCCGTCCACCTTCAGAGTTATCTTACAGGTGTTAACTGACTGATGATATACTGTATATGTTAAGTCTCTGGGGTGTGTTAGTCACTTGAAGAGAGCCAGGTGTGTGTGTGTGTGTGTGTGTGTGTGTGTGTGTGTGTGTGTGTTGGGGTGGAGGGGTCATGTGATAATGGAGGTGTTAATGGCCCTCGCAAGTGTCTGTATTGCGCTAAGCCGGTACCGGTCCGTCCGGGCTCTGACCGGGACTAGAATATTGTGGAGTCTTGTGGGTCGTGTAGGGGGAGGGAGGGCGGGTGGGAGTAGGTCTCTATGGCGGGGGTTGTGGAGGAGGGACTTGCCGAATTTGGTTAGGCTTATGTGGTATTGGTCCTGAAGGGTGGGCAGATTCAGCTGGGTGAGTGCGTTCTCGTAATTGGTGTAAGAACTGCCCAGAATCTGTCTGCAAGCCTGCTTCTGCACTCCCTCCAGTTGGCGTAGCTGGGTTTTGTTGATGGAGGAACCCCAAGCAGAAGAGGCGTAGAGGAGTATGTGGAGGATGAAGCTGGTGTACAGGTCCTTGAGCGTCCTTTGGGGGGCTCCCAGTGCTTTCATGCGCCTCAGTATGAAAAGTTTGTTGGAAGCCGCCTTGATGATGGTGGTGACGTGCTTGCCCCAGCTCAGCTTGCTGTCCTCCCTGGTTCCCTCCTCCTCCCCTCCCTTCATTATCCCTACTCCACCCTCCCTGTGTCCATGCCTCCCCCTCCCTGTGTGTCAATGCGTCCCCCTCCCTGTGTGTCAATGCGTCCCCCTCCCTGTGTGTCAATGCGTCCCCCTCCCTGTGTGTCAATGCCTCCCCCTCCCTGTGTGTCAATGCCTCCCCCTCCCTGTGTCCCTGCCTCCCCCTCCCTGTGTGTCAATGCCTCTCCCTCCCAGTGTGTCAATGCCTCCCCCTCCCTGTTTGTCAATGCCTCCCCCTCCCTGTGTGTCATTGCCTCCCCCTCCCAGTGTGTCAATGCCTCCCCCTCCCTGTGTGTCAATGCCTCCCCCTCCCTGTGTGTCAATGCCTCCCCCTCCCTATGTGTCAATGCCTCCCCCTCCCTGTGTGTCAATGCCTCCTCCTCCCTGTGTGTCAATGCCTCCCCCTCCCTGTGTCAATGCCTCCCCCTCCCTGTGTGTCAATGCCTCCCCCTCCCTGTGTGTCAATGCCTCCCCCTCCCTGTGTGTCAATGCCTCCTCCTCCCTGTGTGTCAATGCCTCCCCCTCCCTGTGTGTCAATGCCTCCTCCTCCCTGTGTGTCAATGCCTCCTCCTCCCTGTGTGTCTATGCCTCCCTCCCCTGTGTCAATGCCTCCCCTCCCTGTGTGTCAATGCCTCCCCTCCCTGTGTGTCAATGCCTCCTCCTCCTGTGTGTCAATGCCTCGCCCTCCCTTTGTGTCAATGCCTCCACCTCCCAGTGTGTCAATGCCTCCCCCTCCCAGTGTGTCAATGCCTCCTCCTCCCTATGTGTCAAAGCCTCCTCCTCCCTGTGTGTCAATGCCTCCTCCTCCCTGTGTGTCAATGCCTCCTCCTCCCTATGTGTCAATGCCTCCACCTCCCTGTGTGTCAATGCCTCCTCCTCCCTGTGTGTCAATGCCTCCTCCTCCCTGTGTGTCAATGCCTCCTCCTCCCTATGTGTCAATGCCTCCCCCTCCCTGTGTGTCAATGCCTCCTCCTCCCTATGTGTCAATGCCTCCTCCTCCCTATGTGTCAATGCCTCCCCCTCCCTGTGTGTCAATGCCTCCTCCTCCCTGTGTGTCAATGCCTCCTCCTCCCTGTGTGTCAATGCCTCCCCCTCCCTGTGTGTCAATGCCTCCTCCTCCCTATGTGTCAATGCCTCCCCTTCCCTGTGTCCCTGCCTCCCCCTCCCTATGTGTCAATGCCTCCTCCTCCTGTGTCCCTGCCTCCCCCTCCCTGTGTATCAATGCCTCCCCCTCCCTGTGTGTCAATGCCTCCCCATCCCTGTGTCCCTGCCTCCCCCTCCCGGTGTGTCAATGCCTCCCCTAACTGTGTCAATGCCTCCCCCTCCCTGTGTCAATGCCTCCCCCCCTCCTGTGTCAATGCCTCCCCCTCCCTGTGTGTCAATGCCTCCCTCCCCTATGTGTCAATGCCTCCCCCTCCTGTGTGTCAAAGCCTCCCCTCCCTGTGTGTCAATGCCTCCCCTAACTATGTCCCTGCCTCCCCTTCCCGTGTCCCTGCCTCCTCCTCCCTATGTGTCAATGTTTTCCCCTCCCTGTGTGTCAATGCCTCCCCCTCCCTGTGTCCCTGCCTCCCCCTCCCTATGTGTCAATGCTTTCCCCTCCCTGTGTCAATGCCTCCCCCTCTCAGTGTGTCAATGCTTCCCCTCCCTATGTTCCTGCCTCCCCCTCCCTGTGTCTCTGCCTCCTCCCTTTGCTTCCCTGGCTCACCCTCCCTGTGTCCCTGGCTCACCCTCCCTCTGTGTCCCTGCCTCCCCCTCCTTCTGTGTGGTCCTGCCTCCCCCTTCCTTGCTTCTTCCTTTTGCTCCTGCCCTCCCCTCTGCTCCCACCCTCACCCTCTCCTCCAGCCCTACCCTGACCCACGCCCATCCCTCTTGTCTCTCTGTGTCACGAGTGTGGGTGTCTCTATTCGATAATCCTCCCTCTTTTTCTCCTGTCCTCCGTCCGTTCGTCCTTCCCTCCCTTCCTCCCTCCCTGCCTCCCGCACTCCCTTCCTCCCTCCCGGTGGCATGTGCACGCTGGCCCCTTGTTGCGTATTCATAGCTGCGTTTGCCAGTTCGTACGCAGCTTTTACATTTGGTACTCATATCAGGGACACATTTTAATAGAGAGATAACGGCTACCCTAGAAAACGCTGAGCGGAGTTCCTGAAGTGAAATGTAGTTTGTTGAGAGTTATTTTTCTCAGTAAGTTAGTTTTGTTTCTTTTCAGATCAGTTTTGTTCCCCCTAAGACCAGTTTTGTTCCCCCTAAGATCAGTTTGGTACCCTCTAAGATCAGTTTTGTTCCCCCTAAGATCAGTTTCGTTCCTCCTACCATTTTCGTTCCTCTTTTTTTTTTTTTTTTTTTTTTTGTGTGTGTGTGTGTGTGTGTGTGTGTGTGTGTGTGTGTGTGTGTCCCTTAAGCACAAAATGGAGTGGTGGATTGAAGCTGGCGAGGGTGGTAGAGAATAGGAAAGGATATAGAGAGGAGGAAGGGATTGTATGGGTACATAGTGGTATGGGACGGAAGGAAGGAAGGAAATAAAATGTAAAGGGGTGGAGTGAAGGAGAAACGACAGTGGGGAATGAGAAAGGGACGGTAAGGAGGAGACATAAGGAAGAAAAACAGAGGGAAGGGAGGAAGAAGAGACGGACAGTTGGAAGGAGGAAGTACGGAAGAGAGAGAAACGAAGGGAAAGGAAAGAGAGAGAGAGAGAGAGAGAGAGAGAGAGAGAGAGAGAGAGAGGAATGGGTGGAAGGAAGAAAGTGAAAGGAACGTTGGAAGGAAGAAACGAAGAGAGGGAAAGGGAGGAAAAGGAGAGAGGAGTGTTTGAAAGGAAGAATAGTGAAAGGAACGTGGAAAAGAGAGAGAGAGAGAGAGAGAGAGAGAGAGAGAGAGAGAGAGAGAGAGAGAGAGAGAGAGATGAGAAAGGGAGGGAGGAGGAACTTACATATGCAGGTGTGTGTGTGTATGTGTGTGTGTTGCATGCTGCTCCTCCGCCCAGGTCGTGCATGGATTAATTTAGGAGGTGAGGGTGTGCCGCGACCATGCAGGCCACGCTCCCCCCCCCTCGCCCCCCGCGCCCGACTCTATGCCCCCCTCCTCCTTTATATCCCCCCCCTTCCTCCCCTCACTCCGCTGTGCTCCTTATGCTATTCTTCCCCTCCCCTCCCGTCCCCTCCTCTTTTGCCGCTGGTTGTTGTTATTGTTGTTCTCAGTACGTATTTAGTATCAGTAATAGTAGCAGTAGTAGCAGTAGTAGTAGTAGTGGTAGTAGTAGTAGTAGTAGTAGTAATAGTAGTAGTAGCAGATGAAGCAGTTACAGACAGCCTTTTGATGCAATATTATAGTCGGGAGGAGCATCATCATCATCAGCGGACATCTGTAAGCTACGCGAGGCACCACCTGTCCCGAGAACAAACAAAGAATAAGCACAAGGGAGGGTGTGCGGGCGTGTGTTGGTGTGCTGCCTTGCCGGGTCCCGCCGCTGAGGGCAAGCCGGCGTGGGAAGGCTTCGTTTAGTCACTCACACATTGGCCTTCAAATTCTCCTTATCGCGACCCAGTGTTACCATGACGACCTAGTTTGAACAGATAGGAGGGAGGGAGAAGGTGACGGTAGGGAGAATGGGTAAAGGGAGAGACGCGGAGGGAAAGGAAGTGGGAGAATGGGACGTAGGAGAGAGGAATCGTAGGGAGGAATAATTGAGACAGGAACGGTAGGGAGGATGAAGTAAGGGAGAGAAGCGTAGGGAAAGGAAGATGGAGAAAGGGGCGGAAGAAGGGAGAGAGGAATAGCTATATAGAAGGAGGATTAAAGAAATGGATGGTAGGGAGTAAGAGAGGAAAGAAAGAAAAACGTAGGGAAGGGAAGAGTTAGAAGGACGGAGGAAGGGAAAGAGGAACAGTTGGAAGGAAAAAAAAAAAGACGGTAGAGAAAATGGAGTTAGAGAAGAAAGAGGAATGGAGGAAAGGAAGAGGGAGAAGAACGGATAAAGGGATATCTGGAAAAGAAGAATTGAGAAAGGGACGGTAGCCAGGATGGAGTAAGGAAGAGACAGAAACGGAGGGAAAATAAGAGGGAGAAGACGGAGAAAGGGAGAGAGGGATACTTGGAAGGAAGAATTGAGAAAGGAACGGTAGGCAGGATGGAGTAAGGAAGAGACAGAAACGGAGGGAAAGGAAGAGGGAGGACGGAGGACGGGATGGAGTAATACTTGGAAGGAAGAATTGAGAAAGGGATGGTAGGCAGGATGGAGTAAGAGAAGAAAGAAAGAAAACGGAGTGAAAGGAAGTGGGAGAAGCGGAGGGCCATATTTTTAAACATTTCTGCGCCCAAGAACACGTAATTTACTAGTCTTTCGTGGGAGTTTAGGGCCTGTCCAGGGGTACTTTTATGACCCTGGTGGTAGTCTGAGCCTTCTTCTGTACCGTGAACCTAAAAGAATACTCATTAGAACTCGATTAACCTCATTTTTGGTCTTTGGAAATAGTGTGTGTGAGGGGTGGGCGCATCTGACAATACCAACCAAAAAAAAAGCCGTGTGTCCCCCGCCGGCTGGTGTTTAGTTTTCTAAGTCTGTATTCTTAACATTTCGGCGTCCAAGCACACACGCACATTTAACAAGGCTTTCGTAGGAGTTTTGGGCATTTCCAGGGGTAGTTTTATGATCCTTCTGCTGGTGTTTAGTTTTCTAAGTCTGTATTCTTAAACACTTCAGCGTCCAAGCACACACACACGTTTGACAAGGCTTTCGTAGGAGTTTTGGGCATTTCCAGGGGTAGTTTTATGATCCTTCTGGTAGTTTGATTATGCTCTTCTTTCCCCTCCCCTCCCGTCCCCTCCTCTTTTGCCGCTGGTTGTTGTTATTGTTGTTGTTCTTAGTACGTATATAGTATCAGCAGCCACGAACCTTCAAAAACACTCATTAGAACGCGACGGATCTCCTTTTCGGCCTTTGGAAGTAGTTGACGTGAAGGGTGGAAGGGTCTGAGATCGGTATTCTGAGACGCTTCCTCCTCTCATATCAACTACTTCCAAAGATCAAAGAGGGGATCAGTCGGGTTCGAATGAGTGTCTTTTTAGGTTCTTGGTACAGAAGGAGGGTCAAACTAACATCAGAGTCACAAATTGGGTTCTAATTAGTGTCTTTTTAGGTTCTTGGTACAGAAGGAGGGTCAAACTAACATCAGAGTCACAAATTGGGTTCTAATTAGTGTCTTTTTAGGTTCTTGGTACAGAAGGAGGGTCAAACTAACATCAGAGTCACAAATTGGGTTCTAATAAGTGTCTTTTTAGGCTCTTGGTACAGAAGGAGGGTCAAACTAACATCAGAGTCACAAATTGGGTTCTAATAAGTGTCTTTTTAGGTTCTTTGTACAGAAGGAGGGTCAAACTAACATCAGAGTCACAAATTGGGTTCTAATTAGTGTCTTTTTAGGTTCTTGGTACAGAAGGAGGGTCAAACTAACATCAGTCACAAATTGGGTTCTAATTAGTGTCTTTTTAGGTTCTTGGTACAGAAGGAGGGTCAAACTAACATCAGAGTCACAAATTGGGTTCTAATAAGTGTCTTTTTAGGTTCTTGATACAGAAGGAGGGTCAAACTAACATCAGAGTCACAAAACTATCCTTGGAAATGCCGAAAACTCCTACGAAAACCTTGTCAAATACGTGTGCTTGGGCGCTGAAATGTTTAACCCGTCCACTGCGATTGGTACGGATTTGTCTTTCACTGGTAGCCTGTTAACATAATAGTCCCAGGTCCTTCTCTGTGGTGGATAGTGGAGTGTTTCCCTTGTGGTATTGGTATGCTGGATATCCCCTCCCAAGGTACATGACTTTATATTTTTCTTCATTGCATTTTAGAAGACACTTATTGTTCCATTCCTGTAGCTTGGTGATGTATTCTTGTAGGAAATCCGCAGTCAACTGGTTAAGAATGTGGCCCTGAGCAAGCCGACCTCCAAGTCCGTATTCTTAAACATTTCGACGCCCAAGCACGCACACATTTGACAAGGCTCTCGTAGGATTTTTGTGCATTTCCTCGGATAGTTTTATGACCCTGGTGGTAGTTTGACAAAGCTTTTGTATACCTTGGACGTAAAAAAACTAATGAAAACTCGATTCGTCTCCTTTTTAGTCTTTAGAAATCGTTGATGTAAGAGAGAAAGGCGTGTGAGAATACTTGCCACTGGTTAGTATTCTCAGACGCTTCCGCTCTCTTACATCACCTGTTTCCAAAGGCTGAAGAAGGGATGAATCGCTCTTTTTTTTTTATTTATTTATTTATTTTTTTTTTTTTTTAGGGTTATGGTACATTGAAAGGCACCCGGGTCGCGTATTTACCATCTGCCTACACAAAAGTCTCCCTGGCCCGAGGCTGCTCCCCCACGCATGACGCCACGATTGACGTCATGAGTCATGCCAAGTGTGTGTGTGTGTGTGTGTGTGTGTGTGTGTGTGTGTGTGTGTGTGTGTATGACCAAACTTACACACACGACCTTCAGTGGATTGTGTGTGTGTGTGTGTGTGTGTGTATGACCAAACTTACACACACGACCTTCAGTGGATTGTGTGTGTGTGTGTGTGTGTGTGTGTGTGTGTGTGTGTGTGTGTGTGTGTGTGTGTGTGTGTGTGTGTGTATCAACAAACTTACACACACGCGCGTGAGTGTTGTGTGTGTGTGTGTGTGTGTGTGTGAACACACGACCTTCAGTGGTTTGTGTGTGTGTGTGTGTGTGTGTATGACCAAACTTACACACACGACCTTCAGTGGATTGTGTGTGTGTGTGTGTGTGTGTGTGTGTGTGTGTGTGTGTGTGTGTGTGTGTGTATGACCAAACTTACACACACGACCTTCAGTGGATTGTGTGTGTGTGTGTATGACCAAACTTACACACACGACCTTGAGTGGATTGTGTGTGTGTGTGTGTGTGTGTGTGTGTGTGTGTGTGTGTGTGTGTGTGTCATAAAACTATCTCTGGAAAAATGGTCAAAATTCCTACGAAAGCCTTGTCATACATGTGTGCTCGAGCGCCGATATGTTATGCCCCATAGTGTCTCGCCACCTACATGTGCTTGGACGAACCCTGCTTGGCCCATCATCCCGTCCGTTTATGAACACTTTATTATGGTTTTCTCCATTTCACGTTATTGGAGTGGTGCTTAAGCCTTTTTTTTCTCCCTTGGCTGCCACCTCGTGTGTAAAGTCATACACGGAACTGTGGACCCAACAAGAGATTACTTTCGTGAGGGTCGTCTCCGTTTCACATTATTGGAACTGTGCTTCTGTGTGCTTTCATAGTTTTTTTTTTTTACTTGATTGCCTCCTCATGTAAAAAGTCATGCATGGAACTGTGGAACTTACAAGGGGGCTACTTAAGTGAGGAACGGAGCGGTGCAACAGAATAGGAATTAAATTAGTGACGCACGGAACGGTGGAACAGGCCAGGAATTACATTAATCAGGCACGGAACGACGTAACAGGGCAGGCATTACATTAGTCAGGCACGGAATAATGGAACTAACTAAAAATTACTTAAGTGAGACTCGGAACGATGGAGCAGAACAGAAATTACATTAGTGAGGCACGGAACGGTGAAACAAGCCAGGAATCGAGACAGTCAAGTATGGAACAGTTTAACCAGTGAAGGAATAACACAACGAAAATAATTCAAACCTTCAAATCAAGAAAGAAATAATTTGAAGCCTGCAAGCATTGCGCACAGAATATTAAAACGGATGGAGGACAAGCAGTGAAGCGATTCCAGTGAGAGAGCGAACGAATAATACAGGAAATGATGAAAATGAAAAAAATAAATCCAGCCTTAGTGAAGCAAGAGATAGTGACGAGGGAGTTAATAAGGAAAGGGGTGTGAAGTATGAAGTGACAGAAAGGAAAATTGCGTTGCTACTGTGGTGTGTGTGTTGGTCGGGGGGGAGTGAGGTGGGCGTACCGAGCTCTCTTTCGGCCACCTCTTTGGATTCTTTTTGGGAGTAGCGAGTAGCGGGCTTTTTTTTATTATTGTTTTTTTTTTGTGTGTGCCCTTGAGCTGTCTCCTTTGTTGTAAAAAAAAAAAAACATTAAACTTTTCTGGGCCCAGGCACGCGTATTCGACAAGGCTTTCGTCGGAGTTGTGGGCAGTTCCGGGGGTAATTTTATGACGCTGGTGGTAGTATGACAAATTTTCTGCACCATGAACGTATAAATAAACGTTCATGGGGAGGCGTTTAACCTTTTTTTTGGACTTCAGAAGTGATTGATGTAAGAGAAGGAAGCGTCTAAGATTAACGACGTGTGTGTGTGTGTGTTTGTGTGTGTGTGTGTGGAGGGAGAGAGAGAGAGAGAGAGAGAGAGAGAGAGAGAGAGAGAGAGAGAGATGACTGAACTGACGAAAACTGTGAACTATAAAAATCAGCGAGCCGTCAAACTGAAACGAGTGTAAGTAACATAGGAACCAATTGACCGCGAAACCTTACCGAGTGAATATTTACAAAGAAAAAAGTTGAAGAAATAGAAATAATACGAACACCAAGAGCGGATATCAGATAAACACACAAAGCTGAGAGGACGTTGCGCACACAGACTCGCTTTGTTCAGTGTTTTTTTTCCGGAAAGGCTAATCTATATTTTTTTCTTTGATCGTATGTTTTCTTCTAGCTATTTTTGTCCCGCCTTTCTGCTGCAGGACTTCCTTTCTCTCTCCTTTCATGGGGCGACAGCTGCTTGTGACGTCCTTTTCTGCCTCGCTCTCCCTCCCACTCCCCTCTGTGTCCAACGTCCCTCCCGACCACCCTCCCCTCACCTCCCCTCCCCACCATGTTGTAAACCTTTCCCTTTCTCCCCTCCCTCTCACTCCCCTCTATGCCCAACGTCCCTCCCCACCACCCTCCCCTCACCTCCCCTCCCCACCACCCTCACCTCCCCTCCCCCCATGTTGTAAACCTTTCCCTTTCTCCCTCTTCACTTCATAACATTCTTTCCCATCATCTTCTCCTTCACCCTCCCCTTCCTTCTTCACCCTCTTCCCCATCTTAACACTCCCATTACTTCTTCACCCTCTTCCCCATCTTCACCCGACCCTTCCTACTTCACACTCTCTTCCCCATCTTCACCCTCCCCTTCCTTCTTCACCCTCTTCCCCATCTTCACCCTCCCCTTCCTTCTTCACCCTCTTCCCCATCTTCACCCTCCCCTTCCTTCTTCACCCTCTTCCCCATCTTCACCCCATGTTCCCGCCACTCCTTACCCCTTAACTTCTCTTGTTTCATGCTCCCTTCCCTTCCCTCACCCCAACTCCCTCCCGTCTCTCTACACTGTCTCCCTTAAGGGGCTATTACACTGGGCAAATTTTCCGTGGATTTTCAGTCAAACCACGATTTCCGCTGGCGTGGTTCTCATATTTCCGTGGTTTTCTGGCTTGTCCATGATCTTCCAAAACTACGGTAGATTTCACCAAAGGACGACGGTATTACTCACCATCATCATCATCAGCAATAACAAGAAACAACTGAGAACCACGCTAGCGGAAATCGTGGTTTGACTGAAGATCCACGAAAAATTTGCCCAGTGTAACAGCCCCTTTACTCACCTCAACCTCCCCTCCTTCTTTACCCTCTTCCCCATGTCAACCCCACGTGTCCTCCACCCTCTACCCCTTAATTAACCTCTCTTCCTTCATACTCCCTTCGCTTACCTCAACTCCTTTTTATTACCCCTTACTTCCTTCCCACAACCCAACCCCACACTCCCACCTTCCCCTCTCTCCCCTCAGGCCACGTCCCTTTCAACTCTTTCCCCACCATCCCTCAGTCCTCCCCACAACCTCTGACTCATCCCCACCCGCGGCAGACCAGCAGAGCAACAGGACTTCAGTAGCAGGAGAGTGAGGACTTCACGGGTGTGTTTCTATTTATGTTCCGTGCCGCGTCTTGCTTGGTCGATACCTCTGTAGCTATGTAACACGACAGCTCCATACTGACGGGCCCGCGTTACCGCCTCGTCCTTGTTTCTTTTCCCGTCCCTCCGTGTCTCCGGTTGACTCTGCACCACTACCATCATCACCGCCATCACCACTACCATCATCACCACCATCACCACTACCATCATCACCGCCATCACCACTACCATCATCACCGCCATCACCACTACCATCATCACCACCATCACCACTACCATCATCACCACCATCACCACTACCATCATCACCACCATCACCACTACCATCATCACCGCCATCACCACTACCATCATCACCGCCATCACCACTGTCATTACTTCCTTCAGTGTCGCTACATCCACAGTCATCAACACCATCATCACCCCCACCATCCCCCCAAGGCCTTTCACACTCCAGCATACCTTTCTTACGATATGGTGCAAGTAGGTAATATTTGGGCTTCACCTGAGGCAGTGAAGAAACATATGTCGTGTGTTTTCTTTTTTTGTTTGTTTCTTCATGCGTGTGTTTGTATGTGCATGCGTGTTTGTTTGCTTACGTGTGTGTTTCTTTGTATGTGCGTGTGATTGCTTGTGTGTTTGTTTGCTTGCATGTGTGTGTGTGTGTGTGTGTGTGTGTGTGTGTGTGTGTGTGTGTGTGTGTTCGCTTGTGTGTTTCTTTGTAAGTTTGTATGCGCTTATAATTGCTTGTGTGTTTGTTTGTATGTGCGTGTATTTGTGTGTGTGTGTGTGTGTGTGTGTGTGTAAACCGGAAGAGCTTCCTGTATGCGTTATCAAAATTGTAAAGAAATCCGATTAGGTATATACGTTGTAGATCTTATATTATTTTTTTATATATATATATATATATATATATATATATATATATATATATATATATATATATATATATATATATATCTCTCTCTCTCTCTCTCTCTCTCTCTCTCTCTCTCTCTCTCTGTCATGCTTACAGTCAGCATACAATGACGCATCGTATTCCGCCGCCACGCAAATAGAACATCAGTCTACCTGTCCACACGAGCCCCACCTGCTCTACATCCTGTCCCGGCCCGCCTTTGTGGCTCCATCAACCTCATCAGCTCCCAGCCATGGCACCGTGACCCACTCTCGCTCCCCAGCATTACTCGACAACTCAGCTCATACCCAGTCGGTCGTGAGATCCTTTTTTTCTTTGTTTCCGTATGCCCTTCTATTTGTCCATCTCACCTTTGTCTTGCCCATATTCAGTAAATAATAATAGCTTTCAGTCTTGCTCTATCTTTTATGGTCCTCTCCTATCCTCAATTTGCCCCTCTCAACTTACATTCAGTCTTAGGGCCAATTCAACAGTCTAACACAGTCATTGTAGGCGCCCAAACCAAACTGTATTCTCCACAATAATCCGTTTTTTCTAGTCAATATCAGAGATTAAAGCGACTTCCTGTGTGCTTTGTTAAAATCTCATCCTTTTTACATCAATGCCAGACACTATACAAGGAATTTTAGTGGTATTTTGTGTTTGGTTGGGGAGCTTACAAACTTTCTGTACTGGACTGTAAAACTGGTCCTTAATCTCATGCATGTTCTTCCTTCCGTATCTTCTCTTTTATACCCTTTTGGCCCAGTGTGCTTTCATTCTGGTAGCGAGTAATGCCACTCAGCCCTGCTCTATAATTTCCTGACGTCCTCTAATTGCCCTTGAACTCACGCAGCTGTATCCTACTTCGTCTCGTCGCTTTATGCTCTCGTATAGAATTTTTTTTGCGCTCTGTTTATCAGGCTATGAGTTTCAGGCAGCCCTCTTCCTCCTCTAGTTTCCTTATGCCTTTATTTATTCCCTCATCTCCCACTCACTTCTCTACCTTCTTCCACTCCCTCTCGTTCCTCGTAGAGTCTTCATGCCCTTTCAGTCCTTTTTCACCCCCAATTAGTATGCAGATCATTGGGACATTTAGTACAGTGGATGGGAACACATTAAATAACAAAGACTCCCCTCGTTTCCTCGTGGTCTTCACTTGCTGGCCCTCTCATCCCCAAGCTTTTCTTCATGCCCTTTCAGTCACCTCTCAACCCCGCTCAGTAAACAGATCATTGGGCCTTTTAGTATAGTGGATGGGAACAAATTCGATAATAAAGATCTTCCCACTCTCCCCTCGTTCCCTCATGGTCTTCACTTGGCGGCCCTCTCATCCCCAAGCTCCTCGTTAACTCCTCATGCCCTTCCAATCGTGTCTCACCCCCGTTCAGTACATTTAGCCCTTTGTACAGTGGATAGAAACCCAGTAACAAAGAACATCCCTCTCTCGTATCCTCACGGTCTTCACTTGGTGGCCCTCTCATCCCCAAGCTCCTCGTTAACTTCTCATGCCCTTTCAATCGTGTCTCACCCCCGTTCAGTACATTTAGCCCTTTTTACAGTGGATAGAAACGCAGTAACAAAGAACATCCTTCTCTCGTATCCTCACGGTCTTCACTTGCTGTCACCCTCACTCGCCCCGCCTCTCATCTAGCCACCTGCAGCCTCCCTCCCCCTCCCAGTGCGTCGTGCCACCACCCATCCGGCGCCTCTCCAATATCCGGGTGTCCAGCTGATGATAAGACTCTGACATCGCCGGACGCCTCCCCTTCTTTCCTTCCATTCCTCGCCAAGTCGTGACCTCCTTTTTCCTCACTCCCGTCGGACCATCTCCACGCGTGACCCTTTTAGGAGAGAAGGGGGGGAGGGAGGTATGGGGGTGTACCGGGTTGGGTTTGAAAGGCTCTCTGGTTACCTTTTGGGATGGTTCAGAGTTTTCAGGGACTTTGGGAACGTTTTTTTTTCTTCTCTTTATCGTGATTATATTATTTTTATTTTTTCTTCTCTATTTCTTTTCTATTTTTTCTACTTTTCTATCTCTTTTCCTTCTTTTTTGTGCTTCATTTTCTACTTTTTCATCTTTTTTTTCTGCTTCTTTTTCGACATCTTCCTCTTCCCCTTCTTATTTTATCTATGGTTAACCTGTTGAGTAGTTAGGTAGATGTATTTCTGAATTATGAAGGTGTTTAAATGCATGTGTGTGTGTGTGTGTGTGTGTGTGTGTGTGTGTGTGTGTGTGTGTGTGTGTGTGTGTGTGTGTAGGGGGAAGGGGGTATGACGAACAGTGTATGCAGTATTCAGATGAATGGCGTACGTTAAGAAGGTATTGACTGGACTTCACTCTTTACACACACACACACACACACACACACACACACACACACACACACACACACACACACACACGCACACACACACACACACACTTTTTTCCCTTTACTCTCTCGAAGGATCAGGGTCTGTCCGTCCTACTAATCCTTATTATGAAGGATGACTCGTCCGTACGATAGACGAATCCTTGGCATGATGGCAGACCTTAATTTACCGTTAAGTTAAAATATTGCTCTACTTTTGCCGTCACACTGATCGGACATGTCGAGTCAACACACACACACACACACACACACACACACACACACACACACACACACACACACATTTAAACACCTTCATAATTCAGAAATACATCTACTTACCCAACAGCTTAACCATAAAGATAAAATAAGAAGAGGATGAGGAAGAAGTAGAAAAAGAAGCAGAAAAAGAAGCACAAGAAGAACACACACACACACACACACACACACACACACACACACACACACACACACACACACACACACACACACACACACACACAAACACACACACAAGAGGTCATTGTCTGCCGCCGGAGAAATAAAGACACGCTGCGGGTTGAGTAGAGGAGGCATACATATCTTATCTATAATCATGTTAAGGAGCTTCACAACGGTACCAAAAGCATCCATGGTCACGAATAAAATAATAAAATAGAAATAGAAGAATAAAGTCAAATGAAAGTGGGTCGCGGAAAGAAAAAAAAATAGGTACGCTTGATGGACAGTGGCATAGGTGGTAGAGAAGCTGTGTGTAGTTTAAAGTTCACGTCTTCTGGTTGTGTGTTCCTTCATTATTATGCAGCAGAAAAAGAAGCAGAAAAAAGAAAAAAGATGAAAAAGTAGAAAAGGAAGCACGAAAAGAAGGAAAAGAGATAGAAAAAGTAGAAAAAATAGAAAAGAAATAGAGAAGAAAAAAAATAATCACGATAAAAAGAGAAAAAAAGATGAAGAAGAGGAAAAAAAAAACAATGTTCCTAAAATCCCTGAAAACTGAACCATCTCTAAAGGTAACCAGAGAGAGAGAGAGAGAGAGAGAGAGAGAGAGAACGTCGATGGCACAAGCACTTGACAACACATACACACACACACATACACACACAAAGAAAATCAAACACACATCATTGGTTAAAAACGATCCGCTAAAGGTTTTCTGCGGACGCCAGCCAACGTGTACGCCGGACGGATCCTTGGAGGTGCTGGGTTGGCGCTTCACGAGGCCACCAATCAATACAAACAGACGTTGAGGCGGCTGGCATTTTACGGGGCTGTAGGCGAGATACTTATCCTCTTATACTACACAAATAAAAGACTAAATAATCAAGTAAGAAGCAAGTAAAACAATCAATAGTATACACGGGAAGGGTTGACAGTGCTGTGGTGGGTTAGTCTGGCTTGGGGTTGTGTGGAAGGGTTGGCTGAAGTGCTGTGGTGGGTTTGGGTATAAGGGGTGGGTATCGTGTGGAAGGATTGGCCGGGGTGCTGTGTTATGGGGCTGTGTTGTGCCGGGGTGCTGTGTTATGGGGCTGTGTTGTGCCGGGGTGCTGTGTTATGGGGCTGTGTTGTGCCGGGGTGCTGTATTATGGGGCTGTGTTGTACCGGGGTGTTGTATTATAGGGCTGTGTTGTGCTGGGGTGCTGTGTTATGGGGCTGTGTTGTGCCGGGGTGCTGTGTTATGGGGCTGTGTTGTGACGGGGTGCTGTGTTATGGCGCTGTTGGGGTGCTGTGTTATGGGGCTGTGTTGTGCTGGGGTGCTGTGTTATGGGGCTGTGTTGTGCTGGGGTGCTGTGTTGTGCCGGGGTGCTGTGTTATGGGGCTGTGTTGTGCTGGGGTGCTGTGTTGTGCCGGGGTGCTGTGTTATGGGGCTGTGTTGTGCCGGGGTGCTGTGTTATGGGGCTGTGTTGTGCTGGGGTGCTGTGTTATGGGGCTGTGTTGTGCTGGGGTGCTGTGTTGTGGCGGGGTGCTGTGTTATGGGGCTGTGTTGTGCCGGGGTGCTGTGTTATGGGGCTGTGTTGTGCCGGGGTGCTGTGTTATGGGGCTGTGTTGTGCCGGGGTGCTGTGTTATGGGGCTGTGTTGTGCTGGGGTGCTGTGTTATGGGGCTGTGTTGTGCTGGGGTGCTGTGTTGTGCCGGGGTGCTGTGTTATGGGGCTGTGTTGTGCTGGGGTGCTGTGTTGTGCCGGGGTGCTGTGTTATAGGGCTGTGTTGTGCTGGGGTGCTGTGTTATGGGGCTGTGTTGTGGCGGGGTGCTGTGTTATGGGGCTGTGTTGTGGCGGGGTGCTGTGTTATGGGGCTGTGTTGTGCTGGGGTGCTGTGTTATGGGGCTGTGTTGTGCTGGGGTGCTGTGTTATGGGGCTGTGTTGTGCTGGGGTGCTGTGTTATGGGGCTGTGTTGTGCCGGGGTGCTGTATTGTGGGGCTGTGTTGTGCCGGGGTGCTGTGTTATGGGGCTGTGTTGTGCCGGGGTGCTGTGTTATGGGGCTGTGTTGTGCTGGGGTGCTGTGTTATGGGGCTGTGTTGTGCCGGGGTGCTGTGTTATGGGGCTGTGTTGTGCCGGGGTGCTGTGTTATGGGGCTGTGTTGTGCTGGGGTGCTGTGTTGTGCCGGGGTGCTGTGTTATGGGGCTGTGTTGTGCTCTTGATGACGGGTTGTCAAGGTCTTCCGTGCAACTAACGTAACGTGGCGGAAGTAAGATAAGATGGACCCATTACCCCATTATGCAACACTTGCCAGCTCTCTTAAGCCCCCTCCATTCCCTCCTTCCCTTCCTTTCGCCCTTCCTCGCACACACATGTGGTCACTCATTTTTAAACATTAATTAATTCATTTCTTATGTAGATATATCTTGCTTCTTCCTTCCTTGAATTACTTACAAACGCAATATGTAATTAGCCCTAAAGTAAAATATACATAAAAAAATAACTTGTTAGACCACATGTTTACCCACCTCCCTTCCCCGACCCTCCCATGCCGGTGCAATTTCCTGTTTCACCCACGTCCATACCCGAAGTTTCCCAGTGTACCCTCCCTTCAAACCTACACACGCCTTCCTCACACACTCATTTGGTCATTGCTTTTCCACGCCGTAGTTCTTTCACCTGTTCATCCCCTTGCCCTTAACCCGGTAGCAGCGATGGGCCAAATTTTTACCATGATACAAACCCCGCAAATAGAGGATGCGTAAACTGATCACAAATGCGTCGGTACTATATATTATGAAATGGTTTAAGTGAGTGATGATTTTTTCTCATTAATTCGCTCAGAGGGGCCTTTAAGATACATGATCCCCGCACCTACCGGTTAATTTCCCCTTTTACTCCCACGTTTCACCCACGCCTCATGTCCCCAACGCTCCTATTATACCCCCATTACACTCCCACTCACTCCCAGACACTCCTTTACTCCTCCCAGTCCTCTTTATTAATTAATTCTCTCCCCGGGCCGCCCACACAGCACATACAACCTCACTACGGTCTGTGCTTGTAGTTTTTATCTCTGTCTTTTGGTTTTTCCTTTGTGAGTCCGGCTGCATCCCACCCGTTCACACATTGCTGTTTTTGTTACTTTTATCTTTGTTATCTACTGGGGGGGTTTGTTTCCGTGCTGTTCGGTGTTTCGGTTGTACATCGTTTTTACACGGTACTGAATTGTTCGTTTTATCTTTGTTATCTCGGGTTTTCCTTTGTCACTTTTCTGGCTGCATTTCGACCTTTCAGATACTATTTACTGGCACGTTAATTACTGAGAACCAGGTAGTTAGCTAGTGAATTAGATGGGTAGTTAAGAAGGCAGGTAGATAGTTAGGTAGATACTTATTTAGATATTCAATTATTTCGTTTATGCGCAGCCTTCGACAGTCAACATACCTCCCCCCAAATTTATGTTCTTCACAGTTAACGCTGATGTAAGAGAAGTTGGCTGTGAGATGGATTCCTTTTTTGTTATGTAAGTGAAGATACTTGCCACGTGTTCCCATATCCGGGTCGCTGCCTTTTTGTCGCTGTGTTGATGGAAGGTGTGAAGGTAATGATGGCAGGTGAGGCGAGCCCGGAAGGTGTGTAGGTAGGCGATGGGTCGATGGGCAGGTGTTAAGAGAGAGAGAGAGAGAGAGAGAGAGAGAGAGAGAGAATTGTTATGTCAAATTAGTTTATTTATGGAGAGATATATTGAACAAGAGAGAGAGAGAGAGAGAGAGAGAGAGAGAGAGAGAGAGAGAGAGAGAGAGAGAGAGACGGCAATACCAAAGGTGGGAGATAATATTTGTTTAACGGTGAGCAATAATTAGCCTGCCATCACTATAGCCTCCCCCCTCCCCTTCCTTTCCTTCTCCTGTCCCTAACCTACAGTCCTCCGCACCCCCACCCCCACCCCCTCTCCTTGACCCTTACTCCTACACGCCTCCCACCCTCATAACAAACACTAGTCCCCTCTTCTCCTCCATCCATCTCTCCCCCTCCACTCCTCTCCATTACGCCCCCCTTCCTCCACCCGCATTTATTCATCCCCCCCCCCCCCCCCACACACACACATTTACCTCTTTCCCTCCACTTTTTCTTTGCCAAACCCTCACCAACATACCTCCCTTCCTCCTCCTCCTCCTTCTTTTCCTCCTCCTCTTCCTCCTCCATCCTACACCATACCTAGGTCATCCCTCAGTAGGTCACCAGAAGGAGAGAATGACCTCGTTCTGACCCTGAGTTTCTATTTGTTCATCCCCAAAGGGAACAACGGAAGAGACAACCCGTTAAGTCCACAAGATGTCTGCAGCGGGTCAGTCAGAGTCCACGGGGCCACTCGTGAAAACCTACACCTTCTATTCGTCTTTTCCGTAAGCCTATCTAAACCTTTCCTTGAGAATGGCTATCGTATTTGCACTTCCCACATGATTGCCAAGACTCTTCCATCACTCACCAACCTTTCCTTTTGTTTGTCAGTTATTCTCTACACGGGATAACTCTTAAAGAAATAACACCATCTATTCTTTCTTTCCATAAACCCACCTAACTCTTGCTTGAGAACGGCTATCGTATTGGCACTCTCCACGTTATTACCAAGACTCTTCCATCACTCACCAACCTTTCCTTTTGCTTGTCAGTTATTCTCTACACGGGATAACTCTTAAAGAAATAACACCATCTATTCTTTCTTTCCATAAACCCACCTAACTCTTGCTTGAGAATGGCTATCGTATTGGCACTCTCCACGTTATTACCAAGACTTCCATCATTCACCAACCTTTCCTTTTGCTTGTCAGTTATTCTCTACACGGGATAACTCTTAAAGAAATAACACCATCTATTCTTTCTTTCCATAAACCCACGTAACTCTTGCTTGAGAATGGCTATCGTATTGGCACTCTCCACTTGATTGCAAAGTCTCATCCACTATTCACCCGCCATTCCTTTTGTTAACGAGTTCTTGGCAGTACCTTTATTAGATCTGAAGTGATGCAGTTTATACCCTCTGCTGCGGGTCACCAGTCACACGTTTTTGAGTAATGTTTTAGTCTTAGTTCATATTAGTTTGCGTGTTTTTTTCTTTCTTATCCACTCCTCTGCAGCACCTCTCCTCCCCTCGCAAAAGCCCCTTCCTTTCTCTCTTCTCTTTTAAGATTATCCTCCAAAGTTCTCTTCCTTTTTTCTGCTTATCCACTCCTCTGCAGCACCTCTCCTTCCCTCGCAAAAGCCCCTTCCTTTCTCTCTTTTCTTTTAAGCTTAGCCTCCAAAGTTCTCTTCCTTTCAATTCCTAATCTTCATCCTCCTCTCGTTCCCATTTTCAAACTCCTCATTTTCCCTTCTCTCAAAATCTCTCCCCTTCCTCGCCTCTGTTCCTCTTCGTCAAGCCGCTCTTCCCCTAAATATTGCTCCATTTTTTCAATCGCCTTCTTCCTCCGTCATCCTCTTCCAAAGTTGCCAGATTGTCTCACTCAGCCTCTTATATTTACCGACTTCCGTGTATTGAAGTGGTGGTGAAGTGTATGGGTTCTGGTCAGGGAAATATAAAGAGAAGGGGAAGAGCAGTGGGTGTGAGTGAGTGTATTTGGGTGGTGATATGGTGTTGGGTCGTGTATACAAATAGCATCTTCCATTTAGCGTAACCCGTTTCTGGGTCGTGATCTGTAGAGTCCCTCATAGAGTCCCGACAACCTAAGATTTGGACGCCATTATTGGCCCTGTGTTTTCGCCGCGCTTTTCAAACACTATCACACGGTCTCGCGGCGAAGACAGGGCCAATAATGGCGTCCAAATCTTAGGCTGTCGGGACTCTATCTATCAAGGGACTCTACAGATCATGACCCAGAAACGGGTTACGCTAAATGGAAAAGGCTAAAAGTTGCCAGATTGTCTTACTCAGCCTCTTATATTTACCGACTTACGACCCATAAACTGTCTCGTGGACCCCAATAAGGAGATTCACTTAAAATTATCGTTAAAATAGTTAATTCCTGATGTTTCTTGGCATTAGTTAGGCGTCAGAAACCGGTAAATACTAGGCTCTGAGTACGACAATCTGGCAAAGGTGTGGACCTCTTCCCCTCTCTTCCATTCCTCCAAAACCCCTTCCCTCCCTCCCTCATCCATTGCAGGTTCCTCCCTCCCCCGTCCATCCACCTCCGAAAAAAGAAACGATAAAAAGGTGTCAACGGGGCTTTCTCTAAACACCGAGAGGCCGTTTGTTTCACTAACTGTTCAGGCCAAGAATTCCAAAAGTCATTGTTTGAGAAGGGGGGTTGCATTTTGGTCTGTTTTCTCTCTCTCTCTCTCTCTCTCTCTCTCTCTCTCTCTCTCTCTCTCTCTCTCTCTCTCTCTCTCTCTCTCTCTTTGTTTAATTATCATCGTCATGGTGTTTCCTTTCCTGGTTTCTTTTGTGGATATGAAGACTGGAAGAGGAGGAGGAGGAGGAGGAGGAGGGATCTGTAGAAAGGAATAACGGGGAGGGAATGGAAGAGAAGGGAAGAGGAGGATAGGTGAGGGAAGAAGAGGGAGGGGAAGGGGGGAGGAAAGGGAAGGGAACGGAGGGGAGGGGAAGGGAAAGGAAGGGAAAGGAGAAGAAAGGAGAAGGGAAGGGAAGGGAGGGAAGAGAAGAGACTTGGTTGGTGTCTCTCGTCTAAAGAAGTAACGAAAAAGTAAAGGAAAAAAAAGATAAACGCCAAAGAGTGAAGAAAAGAAGGATGGACTTGAGAGAGAGAGAGAGAGAGAGAGAGAGAGAGAGAGAGAGAGAGAGAGAGAGAGAGAGAGGGACTCGATAAGCTTATTCATATGCAGAGCGAAGAAAAAATGTTGAAATGTGTGAAAGTAAAACAAAAGAGAAAACAGAAGAGCGAATGGTTAGTAGCAATAGTAGTAGTAGTAGTAGTAGTAGTAGTAGTAGTAGTAATAGGAGGAGGAGGAGGAGGAGGAGTAACACAAATAGCACCGTTTCTTATAATATTGACTTGGTGATCCGACAGATTCATTAAGGAACCTCTCTCTCTCTCTCTCTCTCTCTCTCTCTCTCTCTCTCTCTCTCTCTCAATTCTATCGTCTCTCCTTCATTGTTTACTTTATTTTCCATCTCCTGTCTTGTCTCAGATCTCTTTATTCTTCTCTCACCCTTCCACCCTTCTCCCTCTCCTCATTGTTGCTCCCTCTGTACCTCTTTATTCCCTCCCTTGCCCCGTTGCAGACTCGTGTCCCTATGCTCACTCCCCCTACTCCTCATCTCATCCTTTTATTGACTTTCTCCCTTACAAGTCACTCCTTCCTCTCTCCCTCTTCTCCCTCACCTCCTTCGCCCTTTCTTTTCTCTCTTACTCTCGTCTCCTTCTTCACTTCTTTCCCCTATTCCTTTACGTCCTCGGCTTTGTTTCTCTTCCTTCCTTTACTCTTCGGAAGCGTCACAAACACACCCATCTCTCACCACGCCTCAAATCATCCCTACCATTCGTTATCTCACACACGTGCATGCCTTTAGCTCCTCCTCTTCCTCTGCATTGCCCAACCCACTTAATTTGTATAATCTCCCCCGCCTCCTTTCTCCTCCTTCCATCCTCCCCTCCCTTCCCCACCTCGCAGCCCCGTCCTTTCCTTGTCTGCTTTCTTTAAATTCTCAGCCTCCGTTTACTCCCTCCCAGTCCGCCGCCTGGTTCGTTCTTAGCCAGTTTCTCTCGTTCACCTCCCGCCCGAGTGTTATCTTATCTTGAGACTAGTGAAGGCTCAGGTTCTCTTTGGAAGGTCGTCCATAGGCTTTCCCTACAGTGTTGCGGAGTGTTGTACAGGCGTGGTTAGTGATCTGGTCCTTCCCCTGCCTCCCATGTGTTCCTTTTAAGACTTTGGAAGACTGCGTTGAGTGCCCGTTTTGAAGTTTCCTCGTGGTCTCGTTATGTGTGTTGCGGGAGTATTGCGCGGTATGGCTAAAGGGGGTGTTGCTTCCCCTCTCCTCGTCCCCAGCCGGTCTGCGATCTCAAGTCTTGCATTGCAGTGAGTCGAGTCGTACGCGAGCGTGGAGCTAATGAATCCTGTGTTAACTTTCTTGGGTTGGTTTCAAAAGCATTGCACGACTTTGAAGATAGAGAATCGCGCTCATTTACTTTGATCTGTAGCCTATTAATGTTCCTTTAGAGTGAAGTGTATATTTATTTATTTGTGTATTGATTTATTGGCTTTGGGTCGGTTAGTCCTTGAGTGGGTCTTTGCTATTCGAATTCGTTGTCGTTATTGTTGTTTGCGAGGGAGGTATTGCACATCGGCGACAGATATGCATCGGCGCTCTTGCTTCCACGATCCAAGGTTTGTGTGTGTGTGTGTGTGTGTGTGTGTGTGTGTGTTTGTTTGTTTGTTTGTGTGTGTGTGTGTGTGTGTGTGTGTGTGTGTGTGTGTGTGTGTGTGTGTGCGACGTGTTCGATCAGTGTGACGGCAAAAATAGTGCAATACTCTAACTTAACGGTAAATTAAGATCTGCCAATCATGATGTTAGAGCTTGTGGCGTCATGCTGGGGTCAGTCTTGAGCCATTACTGTTCATTGTTAACATCAACGACTTTGACCTCAGAATAATCAGTGGTATCAAAAGGTTTTCTGACGGCTCAAAGATAAGAGGATAAAACGACGAATCAGATCAAACCACGATGCTGAGGTGCTATACGTAGTCTGTTCACTTAAGTCTGACCCAAGCTGACAACATAAACCTAAGCATGTTCGTAAGTACAGAGCAGATTAGCAGAAAGTGTTGCGTGAGATAAACACAAACAGAGGTTAAAGAAAACTTGGAGGCCATAGCAGTAGCCAATCAGTACTCAGCTTGCAAACACGCTTAGGTTTATGTTGTCAGCTTGGGTCGGACTTAAGTGAACAGACTAAACTGCGGGGGAACTTAACGACCTGTGTGAGTGGTGACTTGAATGGAAGTTGCCGTTCATCATGGACTAATAAAGCGTCTTAAGTGTAGGGAAAAATAACAACCCAGGTAATTACACAGAAGGTAATAATTCCAGCTGCTCATTGGATTGGGTGTGAGTGATCGGTTTGCGGATGTTTCTATCGAGCCTAAGTAATGTAATAAACTGCCTTGTTTTCCTCAGTCTCGTGAAGTACAACGTACGTCCGCTCTCCTCTTCTCCTCTTTAACTGTATACTTGTTCGATTTATAGATGTTTCAGTCTGTCCTTCAAGTCTTGTAATAACTTTTCGTGTCTTCCATGTTTTGCTTCCTCAGTTACATGAATCTTAAATTTTTCCCTCACTCCATTATTTTATTTTCCTTCATAAACATGTTTGACTGTTAGATCTAACGATGTTTCCGCCTGGCCTGACAGTCAAAAACGGTGCCGTGTTTCATGCAGGAAGCCCCCAGAACTGAATCCCAAAACCTAGACAGGCAAATAGTATGTCAACTAGCCACAGCTCTCGAAGACTCATTTGTCATATACTTCTTGTGAATTCCCTCTCATGTGGGAATATTAGCGAACGATACGCTCGACCTTCCGGCAAAGGCTGCACGTGGACTGGCTTTGCCTGCAGCTGGTGCCTCATTCAATTCCCTCTCCTATTACAAGACAAAGATACGTATTGCCGCTCACTTCCCTCTCTCCATCGCAGAAATACTGATCTAGCTCAGAGTGTGACCAACCAACATTACAACGCTATCTTTCGTTCCCATAAATGTTGTCGATGTGAACTAAAGGTTTGCAGACAACGTGGAGTCTGCCCATCTCAGGATGCAGGCCAGTGTGGCAGGTGACTGAGGCAGCGTATGTTCCTCAATACTCATGCATGTAAATTGTGCAACACACCCAATGCCAACAGTCCCCAACACTATTGTCTCGAATGTCCCACTGTTACATTTGTATCACCACAAGGACAGTCCTTAAAAGACGTATGTCAATACTTGCTAAGGGATAATTACTTGAGTCTTATAAGGCGCCCTCCTTTGGTGAGTGTTAGGTCTACAGTATCGCCGTATCCTGCGACTCGCGAGTCACTTGTGTATATAAGAAAGAATCTTCATATTTTCGGTGTCTCGCTCCTCGAGTGTAATAAACTGACAAAACGACTACAGCACCCAGCGACCCGAACACTTTAATGACACTCGCGGCAAGACAAACCTTCGATCGGCGTTACTGCCACAAAATGACGCAATGGTGGCCTGGCGCTGGGAGGCTCGGTGACGATGTTTTGTTGTCGCGGTGACTGATGTTGATTGCTGAGAGAGAGAGAGAGAGAGAGAGAGAGAGAGAGAGAGAGAGAGAGAGAGAGATGGTTACAAGTATCTATATATCTATCTCTCTGGGCTGGTCATTAGTAAACGGCTCAGGTTAGGCGTGTCGGGCTTGGCTCAGGTGTTAGACCCAAGTCACCGGGAGCACAAGCCGAACACCCGACGACGTGGACGTGTCTGAAGAGCTCCTGAGTGATTGGGACGCCGTGTGTCGGGTGTGGACGAAGACATGTTCTCATCCTTGACTAATGACACGGCCCCCCCAGTGTGTGTGTGTGTGTGTGTGTGTGTGTGTGTGTGTTAAAATTGAAGAGGATAAGTGGATAATTATAAGAGAGAGAGAGAGAGAGAGAGAGAGAGAGAGTCAACCATCTGTCAGGCCCCCAGCGGCGGGCCGTTGGCCGCTCATCGACATATATGTCATTTGCAATATGTAAGATGTAAAAATAAAGAAAGAAAGAAAAAATCTGTCAGGGATCAGGATAACTTGTTTTCGATGCTTCGGATTCATAGGGTCAAAGAGTCAGGATACGAACGCCTGCACTTTATCCTTTGCGAGCTGTGTCTCTCCCCTAAGCCGAGCCGTCACACGAATATGTAAAAAAAAAAAAGAAAAAAAAATCGACTGATGAAATTCTCTCTCTCTCTCTCTCTCTCTCTCTCTCTCTCTCTCTCTCATAATATTAACTTTGCAACTCTTTATGCGTAAGTATTGCCTAAAGTGAGATTAGGAACTTGGTAGGTAAGGAAGGTGTGTGTGTGTGTTTAATTAATTCACTATGATAACAACATGTATATTCGTGTCAGATAAGAATATTATACTCGTATGTACCTCTGTCGAAACACACACACACACACACACACACACACACACACACACACACACACACACACACACACACATTTACATACGCCCCGCAGTTTATTTCTTCGGTAAACAGAAATCTCTCCCTCCTGATTAGACTCTGTCCCTCTTCCTCCATTTCCTTCCTCACTCACCTACTCTTTACCGCCCATTACCTCCCTTCCTTCCTCTCTCCCCTCCTCTCGTCCCTCCCTTTCCTTCTACTTTACCGCCCATGACCTCCCTTCCTTCCTCTCTCCCCTCCTCTCGTCCCTCCTTTTCCTTCTACTTTACCGCCCATTGCCTCCCTTCCTTCCTCTCTCCCCTCCTCTCGTCCCTCCCTTTCCTTCTACTTTACCGCCCATTGCCTCCCTTCCTTCCTCTCTCCCCTCCTCTCGTCCCTCCCTTTCCTTCTACTTTACCTCCCATTACCTCCCTTCCTTCCCCTCCTCTCTCCCTTCCTTGCTTCCTTTTCTTCTCGCCTTTCACACACACACACACACACATACACCCACCCACACACACACACACACACACACACACACACATAAGGAAATGAGTCAAGCAGGATGCAAGTTCGTGTTCAGTGTGTAAATCCGGGTCTTTCGTCTTCAGGGGAACTTAACCAGATTGAGAAGGACGCGCTAAGGAATCGAATGTTGTGCTGGAGACTTAAGGGGCTATTACACTGGGCAAATTTTCCGTGGATCTTCACTCAAACCACGATTTCCGCTAGCGTGGTTCTCATTTGGTTCTTGTTATTGCTGCTGCTGATGGTGAGTAATATACCGTCGTCCGTCTTTGAAATCTATCGTAGCTTTGGAAGATCGTGGACACGTGATTGTTATTCGTGGTTTGACTGAAGATCCACGGAAAATTTGCCCAGTGTAATAGCCCCTTTAGATAGTTTCATAAATAGATTGATTCGTGAATAGATTCATAGATAAATTCATAGATAGATTCCTTGATAGACCCGTAGATAGATTCACAGATAGATGGATTCATAAATGGATTCATAGGTGGATTCATAGATGGATTGATGCGTGTATATAGATTCATAGATGTATTCATAGATTGATTGATTCCTTGATAGACTCGTAGATAGATTCACAGATAGATGGATTCAGAAATAAATTCGTTTGTTTGTTTATGATGTGTGATTGTTATTCGTTTTTTGTTTGTTTGTTTATGATGTGTGATTGTTATTCGTCTTTTGTTTGTTTGTTTGTGATGTGTGATTGTTATTTGTTTAGTTATTTGTTTGTTTGTTTATGATGTGTGATTGTTATTCGTCTTGACGCTGTTCTGTCAAGCTGGAGGTTCAAGTGTTGTTCCGGCGTCTGTAGATTCGTAGATGGTTTCGGATACTCCTTATGCGCCAGTCATTTGTTTCGTTGTTTGTTTGTTTATGATGTGTGATTGTTATTCATTTTTTTCTTTGCTTGTTTATTTATGATGTGTATTTAGTATTCGTTTATTTTTGTTTGTTTGTTTATTTATTTATTTATTTATTTTATTTTTTTGTATAGTCGTTTATTCATTTTCCCGGCTGGCAACTCTTCTTTGTCACCCGAAGTGCTTAAATGTATATATGCTGAAAAAAAAACTTGAATCAAAATAATTGTAAATAATTTGATACTGACAAAAAAAACGAGAGGAATTTATTTTGCATAGTACAAAAATGGCGCTTCGTGTTTTTTTTTTCTCCCCATGCTACAGAGAGGCTACACTTTAAGCCTACTCGACAACATTCAGGCTACGATAAGTTGAAACGAGAGAAAATTATTTTATTTAGACTAAACAGTAGCGTTTCACCATACTGCTACACAGGCTACTCTATGCCTACTCGACTACACTCAGTCTACGATAAGTTGACTGTATGCTCCGTTATCGTTATATTTGTACAGTTGTTGAGGTGGGTTTTTTGAGTGTAGTAAAATTATTGAGTGAGCAGAGGGATTGATTAGTGAAGTCATTGTGAAGATGGTCTATGCCTACTCGACTACACTCAGTCTACGATAAGTTGACAGTATGCTCCGTTATCACTATATTTGTACAGTTGTTGAGGTGGGTTGTTTGAGTGTAGTAAAATTATTGAGTGAGCAGAAGGATTGATTCGTGAAGTCATTGTGAAGAGGGTGAAGAGAAAGTTTGATTTGTGAAGTTTTTGTGAACAGAATGGACTGAATTGTTGATCTGTAAGATTATCATAAACAGAAGGATTTGTCTATATAATTATCGTGATCAAAAGGGTTTGTCTGTTAAGTTATAGTGAACAGAAGGTTGTGTCCGGTAAACTAAAGTGGACAGGGAAGGTTTGTCTGTTAAATTATATCGTGACCAGAAGGATTTGTCTGTTAGATTATCGTGAACAGAAAGGTGTGTCTGATACTTCAATGTTAAGAGAAAGGTGTGATTATGAAATTAGATCGTGAATTGAAGAGCTTTTCTGTTAATTTATCGTAAACAGAAGGGATTTTCTTAAATTATATCGTGAACTGAAAGGTTTGTCTTTAATTATCGTGAACAGAAGGATTTGTCTTTAATTATCGTAAACAGAAGGATTATATCGTCTGTTAATTATAATGTAGACTGATGTGTGTGTGTGTGTGTGTGTGTGTGTGTGTGTGTGTGTGTGTGTGTGTGTGTGTGTGTGTGTGTGTGTGTGTATTTACCTAGTGGTATTTACCTAGTTGTGACATACAGGAAGAGAGCTACGCTCGCGCTGTCCCGTCTCCATATCCTCTCTTATCCAACTTTTCCTTAAAACTTATCCAAATTGTGTGTGAGTGTGTGTGTGTGCGTGTGTGTCTTTAGCTATATCGTGAACAGATGTGTGTGTGTGTGTGTGTGTGTGTGTGTGTGTGTGTGTGTGTGTGTGTGTGTGTGTGTGTGTTTAATTATTTCGTGAACATATTTTTTTGTGTGTTTAATTATATCTTGAACAGATTTGTGTTTAATTATTTCGTAAACATGTGTGTGTGTGTGTGTGTGTGTGTGTGTGTGTGTGTGTGTGTGTGTGTGTGTGTGTGTGTGTGTGTTTAATTATATCGTAAACAGATTTATGTGTGTGTTTACTTATATCATGTGTCTTTAATTATGTCGTGAGTGTCTTTTATGTTGAGTTTCGAGCAGGCTGTGACTAACGTGTCTTCATGTTTCCCCGCAGGGCCGGCAGGATGCTGCGGCGGCGTCTGGGAGTGCTGTTAACGGCGGTGCTGCTCACGCCAGCCTTCGTCCTCTTCTTCGTGGCAAGCCCTGGTATGTGTGTGTGTGTGTGTGTCCTTCAGGGAAACGCTAAAGTGAAGTACGGCACTCTTTCCCCGTAGACTTTCTTCACCTTTTTTCTGCAAATTCGTCCCTGAAGTACTAATTTGAATGCGCTTCAGTTGTCATTTCTTTTACCTGGTGTGTGTGTGTGTGTGTGTGTGTGTGTGTGTGTGTGTGTGTGTGTGTGTGTGTGTGTGTGTGTGTGTGTGTGTGTGTGTGTGTGTGTGTGTGTGTGTGTGTGTGTGTGTGTTTTGTCGAAGAGGCCAATATTGACAATAATTTTAATGTTTGAGTTGTAAATTGCCATGAAGCTATGAGAGTTATGTGCTTGGGTGAGCGGGAAAAAATGCATGGAAGTTAAAGGGGGTTTGTGGCGGGGTGATAGGGTGACAGGTGGAGGTGAAAGAGATACGGTGAGGTGAGGGAAGACATGTACCGGGGTAAAGAGGTGAGTGAATTAAGAGGTGAAATGGGGTGAAGAAAAGTAAGTTACGGGGTGTTTGGGCGACGGAGGATGTGGAGGAGATGTGACAGTGTGTGGGTAGAGTCTGTAGAAGGGTGAAGGAGCTGTGCATGAAGGCGGGTGAAAGTTCGGGGAGGGGTGAAGGAGGGTGTGAAGGGGATGAAGTTAGTATGTGAAGTGGTGATGGTAGGGGTGGAGGAAGTGTGTGAGGGGGTGAAGGAATTGTGTGAAGGGGTGATGGAGGGGAAGGAAGGGGGATAGGGGTGGGGTGATGTAGGTATGGCGTTGCAGCGGTCCGCTCTCTTCGTAGTTTGGGGGCATACTAGGTAGGTGGTAGAAATAGTAGTAGTAGTAGTAGTGACAGATTCAGCAGGAGTAGTGGAGCAAATTTTACCACTCCCAATATAAGCAAATTTCGCTTTCTCGTTCCTTCAGTTTAGTAAAATGCGACAACACCTAAAATCGTGACAAAGGCGCTTCTGGCCACCACGCCCCACGTTTGTTTACATCTGCTCGGTCTGAGTAAATCACCACCTCCAACCTGGCAGTTCTGTTTTTAGCGGAGGTGGGGGTCATACGGTCATACCTTGTCTCAGCCCGCCCACCGGTACAACAAACAGCAAACCCTCGTAGCTTAAAAGATCAGCCACGAATATTGTTTCTGATACATTGAATGGTACACATACGTATCATTTAAAGCTGACACATTGTACCGTGTGCATATAGACTTGTTCCACTGAAGCTCGATAAAGTGACTTCCACGAAATTCACCAAAAAGAAAAAAAAGAAAATAGGGAAGTTGTAGTAGTAGTAGTAGTAGTAGTAGTAGTAGTGGTGATGGTAGTAGTAGTAGTAGTAGTAGTGAAAGCAGTAGTAGTGGTGATGGTAGTAGTAGTAGTAGTAGTAGTAGTAGTGAAGGCAGTAGTAGTGGTGATGGTAGTAGTAGTAGTAGTAGTAGTAGTAGTGGTGGTAGTAGTAGCAGTAGTGGTGGTAGTTATGATAATTCACATTCATAATTTTCTGACACCCTCCCGGAATAACCACTCAGTGTACACTTTGGGCAGAAACTATGACGACTTGAAAAAACTAAATTGTTCGAGAATCTGTGAAAAAGAAAACGGAAAAGAGAACTTATCACGCGAAACTCACTTTTCTTCTTCTCCGTGCACATTACAGAGTCACCTTCATCAAACGAGGTCACGGAAGGTCCCATGCCGCAAACCATAAAAAAAATATAAAAAAACAGAAAAAAACGATCGTAAACTATGAAAAAAAGCTATCGAACACGAACGTGACGAAAAAAGAAACTTGAATCTACCATAAAAAATAAAGATTGTAAACTAAAAAATAAAAATAAATAAAACGCATCAAGCAGAAAGAAGAAAAAATAATAACACGAATGGATGGTCTCTGTTTAAGGTGAAGGAATGCGTCATAATCAGGTTGTGTACAGGTTAAGGAGGAGCGTTAAAGGTAAGTAAGGATCCGTTGAGTCGGCATGATGGAGGGCGTAGTAATCAGCCTGGCAGACCCGTAACATGTATCAACACGTAATATTTTTTTTTGTGTGTGTCGCGCCTGCCTGTTATATAATTTTGTTCTTTATCCTCCTTTTTTTCTCTTTTCCTCCTCCTCCGGTTGATTCTTCTTTATTTTCTTTTTTTTTTCTTTCTTTTCTATTTCTATTTTTTCTTTGTTTTTCTATTTATGTATTTCTTCTATTTTTCTTCTTTCTTTTTCTTCCTCTTCTTTTCTTTTTCTTCCCGTGTTATCGTCGTCATTCAGCTACAGTAATAACTACTACTACTACAACTACTACTACTACTACTACTACTACTGGCGCTGCTGATATTGACTCTTCCCCCTTATTTTTCTTCAGCTCTGTGTTTCGTCTGGTCTGGCAGGAGGGTGCATGACAAATGATAACAAAGATAATGACACGCTACCGTTCCTCCTTCCCCCTCTCCCCCCTCCCTTCCCCCTCCCTCCTTCCCTTCCTCCACTTCCCCCCTCTTCCCTGAGTCATCTCCACCCCCCATGCCTCTCACTCCCCTCACTCTGTAATTTCTCCCTTCCTCTATTCCTCTTCTTTTTCTTTTACTCCTCTGTACGTTCTCTCTCTCTCTCTCTCTCTCTCTCTCTCTCTCTCTCTCTCTCTCTCTCTCTCTCTCTCTCTCTCTCTCTCTCTTTACACAACTTTGCTCTTTTTCTCTCTACCACTTCCCTTTCCGCCTTTCTTTCTTTGCTTCGTTACTTTCCTTCCGTTCTTCTTTATAAACTGTTTTTCCTTTCCTTCCTTCCTTCGCCTCTTCACTTCTTTTTCCTTTCGCACTCACATATCTTCCCTTTCCTCCCCTCCCTTCCCTCCCTCTCTTCTTACCTCACGCCTTCTCCCATCGCAAAAATACCTTCCGTCCTTTCCCTTCTTCCCTTCCCTCCCACTTCCTCATTTCCTCATCCATCCGTTCTTCCTCCCCTCTCTCCTTCAGTTTCCCATTCTTTCACTTCCCCTCCCGTAGCTTTCTCCACCCCTCTCCTGTCTTTATATTTCCGTCTCCTTGTCACTTGGTTCCTCTTGCTCCTTCACCTCCTCGCTTAACTGTTTGGTGCTCCCTCAGTCTTAAGATCCAGGAGTATTCTCAAACGTATCGGCACACACACACATATCTGACACGGCTCTCGTAATAGTTTGGGGCATTTCCTGGGGTAGTAGTTTAACCCGGTAGCAGCGACGGGCCAAATTTGTGCCGTGATTTAAACCCAAAAAAATAGATACATAAACTGATCACAAATGCTTTGATATATATTAGGAAGTGGTTTGTGTGAGTGATGATTTTTTTCTAATTTTTCTCGCTTAGAGGGACCATTAAGAAACATGATCCCCGCTGCTACCGGGTTAATCCCTTACTCCACTCCTTCATTTCTTCCTTCATGTCTTTCCCCTCCTTTCCCATATATCAACCTCCCCTTCCTTCCCGTCTCTCCCCTTCTCCCTTAATGACCCCGGTGGTAGTTTGACCCTTCTTCTGTACCAGGAACCCAAGAAAAGCACTCATCAGAACCCGATTAATCTGCTTTTTGGCCTTTGGATATAGTAGATGTGAGCGCCGAAAGCCTCTGAGGATACGGGCTTTAGTTAATGATGTAGGGAGAAGTAAAAAGGAAATGGAGAGTCATGGTCGCCAGCCTCAAAGTTAAGACGGCAGATTTGGTTCGCTTTTTTCTTTACTTCATTTAGTTTTTAAGTCCTCGTAAATATAAATTCCTAAGGTCTTGCACGCGCTCGTCTAAATGAATGGCTATATATATCACACGCGCACACACACACACACACACACACACACACACACACACACACACACACACACAAATTTCTGAACTGTGTGTGTGTGTGTGTGTGTGTGTGTGTGTGTGTGTGTGTGTGTGTGTGTGTGCCCTAAAATTGAAAAAGATAAGTGGATAATGATGATCAGTTCCAGACTTTTAGTGATGAGAGAGAGAGAGAGAGAGAGAGAGAGAGAGAGAGAGAGAGAGAGAGAGCACAAGTGGTTCATTGGGGTGAAAGAACCTTGCCAACACATTTGAGTGGTCAGAGAGAGAGAGAGAGAGAGAGAGAGAGAGAGAGAGAGAGAGAGAGAGAGAGAGAGAGAGAGAGAGAGTGTGTGTGTGTGTGTGTGTGTGTGTGTGTGTGTGTGTGTGTGTGTGCGCACGAGAGAGGGACAGGTTCAGCCGAGGTGGAGTCGTTACCTGCAGACTGGAATCAATTATCGACGGAGTTGGTTCACCGGAAACGATGGGGTTGTTGTGGAGAGCCTGGCCTGGCTACGTACACAGCATGCAGCATTAACGAAGCAAATTGCAATAAAGAAGGGTTACTGTTTGATGAATAAATGATTTGATAGATAGACATACGAGTAAAGACAAATAGGTAGTGAATGAGTAAGTGAATAATGGACTGACAGATCGATAGAGGTGGAGAAATATAGAGATGGATATGACACACTCACAATTTCATACATTAACGGACCCATATATTCACAGACTTTCAACTAATAGGACATGCCATGAGTACATACAAGTGGCGTGTGTACTCTGAATGGTGTAGATTAAGGGGGAACTGTATGGGATTAGTTTGCTCCAGGAAATATGTACAGCAACAGATCCATCTTTTCACATCCTGATAACTAACCCGTCCGCTGCAATTGGCACGGATTTGGCCTTCACTGGTAGCCTGGTAACATATAGTCCCAGGTCTTTCTCTGCCTCTGTGGTGGATAGTGGAGTGTTTCCCATGTGGTATTAGTATGCTGGATTTCCCCTCCCACGGTGCATGACTTCACATTTTTCTTCATTGAGTTGTAGCAGACACTTTTTGTTCCATCTCTGTAGCTTGGTGAGGTCTTCTTGTAGGAAATCCGCAGCCAAGGTGTTAATAGGAATGCCATTGGTACATATAGGTGGCGTGCGTGTTCTGAATGGTTTAAGGGTGAACTCTGCTCCAGGAAGTATGCACAGTACCCCAGATTAATCTTCTCACACCTTGATAACTAATAGGAGCGCCAAGAGTACCTATAGGTGGCGTGCGTGCTCTGAATGATATTAATTAAGGGGCAACTCTAAAGGTTTTATGGGCTTCAGGAACGCTCGGCTTTCGGCAAGAGTAATGGCCCGACGCTCTCACGGTGTCAGTGCCAGGTCCTCCCTAAATCAGTGTCCTCGCGCCCGTGTTAGTGGACCACGGAGCTCGTTGTCTTGCCTTCTTATCCATAGCGACATCGTACACACACACACTGACACACACACACACACACACACACACACACACACACACACACACACACACACACACACTGGCACGCGAACATATCTGCCAGCACGCACATCCGTATACTTATTCGCTCGCTTCTATTTTTTTTTTTTGTCAGCCCCCTCCCCCCCCCACACACACACACATTGATAAATAAATATCCACGCTAGCCTTTTGCATCACATATTTTATTTTCTTTATTCGTGCCGCAGAAATACAGTAGTGCTGTCAAACGTTCAGTCGGTTTTCTCTTCGGCTTCATCATTTATATTTCCTCTCCGCCGGCGTGACTATTGTTCTTCAGTTTTAGAAGCCAACGTTTTTATTAATTCTGGTCTTCGTTACTTTAATTGATGAAGGCAAATATTAATTCCAACACTCAGAAATCTCTTGTTGTGTATCCCATTACTCTCTTGACACTACGGTTGGCATATAAGACACTTTCGCTCCTCATACCAGCTATTTCTAAAGGTCAAAGAGGGGGTCAGTCGGGTTCTAATGATTGTTTCTTCAGGTTCAGGATACAGAAGAAGGGTTAAACTACCACCAGGGTCATAAAACTACTCCTGGAAATGCCCACAACTCCTACAAAAGCCTTGTCAAATATGTGTTCTTGGGCGCCGAAATGTCTTACAATTCGACCCTACTTCTTTTCATCCTTCACGTGGCTTTCAAATTATTCATGGTCTTTAGAACATTCACTTTTGGTAGTCTTTTTTTTTTCTCTCATCAGTGAAATCAAACACAATTCTAACCCAACAACCTGTCACCGCATGGACCAGCACGACCCAGGACCGGTGACTGTCTAATGCTCTTCGTCCTGCATGTGGTTTAACCCGGTAGCTGCGGGGATCATGTTTCTTAAAGGCCCCTCTTAGCGAATTAATGAGAAAAAATCATCGCTCTCGCACACCACTTCATAATATATATCAACGCATTTGTGATCAGTTTATGCATCATCTATTAATTTTTTAGGGGGTTTATATCATGGCAAAAATGTGGCCCGTCGCTGGTACACGGTAAAGCCACAAATTTGGCCCGTCGCTGCTACGGGGTTAACTCATCCGTCAGCTTTAGAACGTGCTGCTTTGTTTCGTTCCAGGTCTCGGTTGTTATTGAAAAGGCAATCAATTTTAACGTAGCCTCGAATGTCGTTTATCCCTTCACCATATTGACACTATTCATTTCGCCCTTCACGTGACCTTCAGTTTAGTCATCATCTTTGGAAGGATGTCACAATATTGGTTCCTTATCGACCTTGACTTATTATTAGGTTTAAAATATTCAGTATTATCACCCTGAAGACACTTTTTTTGTCATCATGGACTCACACTCTCCTCCAACGTAGCCTCTGGTCACATGGCACGTCATTTAGAACCCCGACTTTATACATTGCTGGCCATCCTTCGGTATACTAGCTTCCTGTGACCTGTAATTTGTTTTCTCTTCCTTGACACGAGCATTATCACCCTGAAGACACTTTTTTATGTCATCATGGACTCACACTCTCCTCCAACGTTGCCTCTGGTCACATGGCACGTTATTTAGAACCACGACTTTATACATTGCTGGCCATCCTTCAGTATACTAGCCTCCCATCACTAACACCGCTCATCACCACCATCACCATTTTCAGTGCACCCAATACGAGGCTCTGGGAAGGTGGACAGTGGTATGAATTATTAGGTACAGGACAGTGATGAACAGGTAGCCAGCTCACGGGAAGGCGACAGTGCGCGGTATTGAGTCTTCTAACCTTGGTGAAAAACGAGGGATATTGAGGAAGAGGGGAGGAGGGGAGGGGCTGTCGAGGAAAGGAATGGGCAGCAGCAGAGGAAGTGAACAGAGGAAGCAACCCAAAGACATGTTCCTCTTATTTTTTTTGTTGCAGTATTTAATGACTTTTTTTATCATTATTTGTTGTTGCTTGTTGTTGTTGTTTCAAAGGGAGAGGGAGGGAGGGGAGGGGCTGTCGAGGAATGGAAAGGACAGCAGCAAAGGAAGTAAAGAAAGGAAGCAACACAAAGACGTGTTCCGTATTCTTTTGCCTTATTTATTATCATTATTTGTTACTGTTGTTATTGTTGTTGTTTCAAGAGGGGAAAGGGGGTGAGAGGCTGTTGAGGAAAGGAAAGGCCAGCAGCAAAGGACGTGAACATAAGAATATTAACCCCAAGACATGCGCCTGTTATTTTTGTGTGTACTATTCATTATCATTAATATTTCTGTTGTTGTTGTTGTTGTTTCAAAAGGGGAGGGGGGGCATGAGGGAGCTGCTGACGAAGTAAAGGACAGCAGCAAAGGAAGGGAACAGGAATCAACGCAAAGATACGTACGTCTTATTTATATCATTATTATTGCCGTTGTTGTTTCTAAGGTTAAAAGTAAACAAAAGGAGGAAAGACGTAGTCAAGTACATGAATAACTAAGGTTCTAGGTTCCTCATTCTCGGCAAAGGAGCTGGGCCAAGGCCAAAACAAAATACGTAATACATAAGCCCGTGACACGCTTCGCCCAGTACAGTAGACTATGCAAAAAGGATGATCGCTTTTGTTAGAGCGTTGCCTTTAGATCCTTCCCTCGTGAAAGTGTTGAAATCATAGAAAGAACTTAAAACAGAGGAAAGAAAGTTGTTCGAGATTTTACAAACGAAAAGGATGAAAGAATGAAGATATAGTATCTTCATTCAGTATCTTAGATACTGGTTAACATTTTCATTAAGAAGTTGAACACAATAGGGATGCGCTTAAATAGAAAGTCTTGTACGTTGAAACCGTGGGAGGGGCGGTTACCAAGTTCAATAGAGCAGTTAGCCTGAATATAGTGATAAAAAAAGACAGCAAAGGGAAGCAACACTGCGGCGGATTTAATTAAAGGAGTGGGAAACAGTCAGTAAGAGGAGAATAATTGATTCGTTAAATCACTGTTGCAAAGGACTGAAAGAAACGAAGACAAATACAAAAAACAGATACTCTTTTAATTAATGTCTCAGAGGAACCAAAAATAGACCAAGTAAGTCGAGTTGTCATCGTGTGAGGGAGAGCGAGAGGGGGGAAGAGGAGGAGCAGCAGGGGAAGGGGGTAATTGGGGGAGGAGGAGGGAGTGGCTCAGGCTCAGATAAGCTCTCACGACAGGAACACGTCCGCCCAGGTGTTGACTGCCACAGGTGTCGCCCAAACCAGTGAAAATGTTGCCTCGATAATTACCTTGAGAGTAACACATTAGTCTCTTTCATCTTCCTGTCAGTGTTCGTTTCGTCTGCTTGTGTGTATGTATTTGTGTGTATAATTATATGTAGTATGTATCTCTCTCTCTCTCTCTCTCTCTCTCTCTCTCTCTCTCTCTCTCTCTCTCTCTCTCTCTCTCTCTCTCTCTCTCTGCCAACCAACCAATATATTAGTATTTCACTATATCTGTTAACCCAGTAATAAATATTCAAAACGACTCCCTTCCGTCCAGCATACTATCATTTGGTCCCTGTAGCCTTTTATGTGCCTTGATAATGCATACAGGCATGCGGGGCGCAGCCACGTCTTGGTGCTTCACATTCCCCTGCATCCCCACTCCATCAGTGTGTCAACTATTTATGTGAGTGTCGGCTGCTGATGTCACGGTGTTGGCTTTGGCAGTGGTGTCTGTTGGCTTCTTTCTGTGCCCCGGGACGCCCGGTGGTGTCAGATAGGCAATATAACTATAGTAAGAAGGGGTAATTTATAGCTCTGTGCGACATAATGCATCAGGCATTAATATCTATCTATCTATCTATCTATCTATATATCTATATATCTATCTATTTATCTATCTATCTATCTATCTATCTATCTATCTATCCATCTATCTATCTATCTATCTATCTATCTATCTATCTATCTATCTATCTATCTATCTCTCTCTCTCTCTCTCTCTCTCTCTCTCTCTCTCTCTCTCTCTCTCTCTCTATATATATATATATATATATATATATATACACACACACACACACACACACACACACACACACACACACACACACACACACACACACACACACACACACACACACACACACACACACACACACTCTTCCAAACACCTATCCCCTATTCTTCGATAACACTCAGCTGTCACCTTCTTCAACAAAATATCCTTGGTCTATCCTTATCTCAAAATCTCAACTGGAAACTTCAAATCTCTTCTCTCACTAAATCAGCTTCCTCGAGGTTGGGCGTTCTGGCGTTCTGTATCGTCTCCGCCAGTTCTTCTCCCCCGCACAGATGCTTTTCATTTATAGGGTCCTTGCCCGCCCTTGTATGGAGTATGCATCTCACGTGTGGGGGGGGGCTCCACTGACACAGCTCTCCTGGACAGAGTGGAGTCTCAGGCTCTTCGTCTCATCAGCTCTCCATCTCTTACTGATTGTCTTCTACCTCTTAAATTCTGCTGCCATATTGCCTCTCTATCTATCTTCTATCGATATTTTCATGCTGACTGCTCTTCTGAACTTGCTAACTGCATGCCTCCCCCCCCTCCCGCGGCCCCGCTGCATACTACTTTCTACTCATGCTCATCCCATACTGTCCAAACCCCTTATGAAAGAGTTAACCAGCACCTCCATTTCATCCCCTTCACTGGTAAACTCTGGAACAGCCTTCCTTTGTCTGTATTTCCTCCTGCCTATGACTTGACCTTTTTCAAGAAGAGTATCAGGACACCTCTCCACCCGAAATTGACCTCTCTTTTGGCTACTCTTTACTTTTATCTTTTATGGGAGCGGCAAGTAACGGGCTGGTTTTTTTTTTTTTTTTTTTTTATTTTTTTATTTTTTTTTTATTTTTTTTAGCCATGTCCTTTGATGTACACACACACACACACACACATACACGCACGCACGTCTGTCTTCATAAGCCAAGTTTCTCACTCCTGCATCATCTTTGTCATCCTCCTCTGTACAGATTCTAACATCTTAATATCCGTTCTATAGTAGGGGGACCAGAACTGAACCGCATAATCGAGATGAGGTCTAACTAGTGCTAAGTAAAGTTTCTATATATATATATATATATATATATATATATATATATATATATATATATATATATATATATATATATATATATATATATATATATATATATATATATATATATATATATATATATATATATATATATATATATATATATATATATATATATATATATATATATATATATATATATATATATATATATATATATATATATATATATATATATATATATATATATATATATATATATATATATATATATATATATATATATATATATATATATATATATATATATATATATATATATATATATATATATATATATATATATATATATATATATATATAGCGCTGCTCCTACAATGATATTAACAATAGGTTGAGTGAGTTCCACAAGTTGTGTGAGTGTGATTGCTTTTTAATGCAACCCGATAATATTAATATACTGAATACGATACTAAGAGTAGTGGAATCTGGCAGTGCTATAGTATGCCCAGTGGCGCCAAGGGCGACGGGTGTACCGGTGTGGGGCACGTGGTACACTACCGTGAGGCGTGGATGACGCAAGAGCCGGCGGGGGGAGGGCTGATACGGCAGGAAGCATGCTATCCTTATCAACTCCCAGACACCAATCACTTGGTAGCTACGCCGCCACAGCATTACTCGTTAGAACCCAGCACCACACCTTTGAACCCAGCACCACACCTTTGAACCCAGCACCACACCTTTGAACACAGCACCACACCTTTGAACACAGCACCACACCTTTGAACCCAGCACCACGCCTTTGAACCCAGCACCACACCTTTGAACCCAGCACCACACCTTTGAACACAGCACCACACCTTTGAACCTAACACCACACCTTTGAACACAGCACCACACCTTTGAACACAGCACCACACCTTTGAACACAGCACCACACCTTTGAACACAGCACCACACCTTTGAACACAGTACCACACCTTTGAACATAGCACCACACCTTTGAACACAGCACCACACCTTTGAACACAGCACCACACCTTTGAACACAGCACCACACCTTTGAACACAGCACCACACCTTTGAACACAGCACCACACCTTTGAACACAGCACCACACCTTTGAACACAGCACCACACCTTTGAACACAGCACCACACCTTTGAACCCAGCACCACACCTTTGAACCCAGCACCACACCTTTGAACACAGCACCACACCTTTGAACACAGCACCACACCTTTGAACCCAGCACCACCCCTTTGAACCCAGCACCACACCTTGAACCCAGCACCACACCTTTGAACACAGCACCACACCTTTGAACCTATCACCACACCTTTGAACACAGCACCACACCTTTGAACACAGCACCACACCTTTGAACACAGCACCACACCTTTGAACACAGCACCACACCTTTGAACACAGTACCACACCTTTGAACATAGCACCACACCTTTGAACACAGCACCACACCTTTGAACATAGCACCACACCTTTGAACACAGCACCACACCTTTGAACACAGCACCACACCTTTGAACACAGCACCACACCTTTGAACATAGCACCACACCTTTGAACATAGCACCACACCTTTGAACACAGCACCACACCTTTGAACATAGCACCACACCTTTGAACATAGCACCACACCTTTGAACCCAGCACCACACCTTTGAACCCAGCAGCACACCTTTGAACACAGCACCACACCTTTGAACACAGCACCACACCTTTGAACCCAGCACCACACCTTTGAACACAGCACCACACCTTTGAACACAGCACCACACCTTTGAACACAGCACCACACCACACCTTTGAACACAGCACCACACCTTTGTATCTTGCACCACACCTTTGAACCTAGCACCACACCTTTGAACACAGCACCACACCTTTGAACCCAGCACCACACCCTTGAACACAGCACCACACCTTTGAACCCAGCACCACACCTTTGAACCCAGCACCATACCTTTGAACACAGCACCACACCTTTGAACACAGCACCACACCTTTGAACACAGCACCACACCTTTGAACCCAGCACCACACCTTTGAACACAGCACCACACCTTTGAACACAGCACCACACCTTTGAACACAGCACCACACCTTTGAACACAGCACCACACCTTTGAACCCAGCACCACACCTTTGAACCCAGCACCACACCTTTGAACACAGCACCACACCTTTGAACACAGCACCACACCTTTGAACTCAACACCACACCTTTGAACACAGCACCACACCTTTGAACACAGCACCACACCTTTGAACACAGCACCACACCTTTGAACACAGCACCACACCTTTGAACTCAACACCACACCTTTGAACACAGCACCACACCTTTGAACACAGCACCACACCTTTGAACACAGCACCACACCTTTGAACCCAGCACCACACCTTTGAACACAGCACCACACCTTTGAACCCAGCACCACACCTTTGAACACAGCACCACACCTTTGAACACAGCACCACACCTTTGAACTCAACACCACACCTTTGAACTCAACACCACACCTTTGAACACAGCACCACACCTTTGAACTCAACACCACACCTTTGAACACAGCACCACACCACACCTTTGAACACAGCACCACACCTTTGAACACAGCACCACACCTTTGAACACAGCACCACACCTTTGAACACAGCACCACACCTTTGAACACAGCACCACATCTTTGAACACAGCACCACACCACACCTTTGAACACAGCACCACACCTTTGAACACAGCACCACACCACACATTTGAACACAGCACCACACCACACATTTGAACACAGCACCACACCACACATTTGAACACAGCACCACACCACACATTTGAACACAGCACCACACCACACATTTGAACACAGCACCACACATTTGAACACAGCACCACACCTTTGAACACAGCACCACACCTTTGAACACAGCACCACACCTTTGAACACAGCACCACACCTTTGAACACAGCACCACACCTTTGAACCCAGCACCATACCTTTGAACACAGCACCACACCTTTGAACCCAGCACCACACCTTTGAACACAGCACCACACCTTTGAACACAGCACCACACCTTTGAACACAGCACCACACCTTTGAACACAGCACCACACCTTTGAACACAGCACCTCACCTTTGAACACAGCACCACACCTTTGAACCCAGCACCACATCTTTGAACACAGCACCACACCTTTGAACACAGCACCTCACCTTTGAACACAGCACCACACCTTTGAACCCAGCACCATACCTTTGAACACAGCACCACACCTTTGAACACAGCACCACACCTTTGAACACAGCACCTCACCTTTGAACCCAGCACCACGCCTTTGAACCCAGCACCATACCTTTGAACACAGCACCACACCTTTGAACACAGCACCACACCTTTGAACACAGCACCTCACCTTTGAACACAGCACCATACCTTTGAACACAGCACCACACCTTTGAACACAGCACCTCACCTTTGAACACAGCACCACACCTTTGAACACAGCACCACACCTTTGAACCCAGCACCACACCTTTGAACCCAGCACCATACCTTTGAACACAGCACCACACCTTTGAACACAGCACCACACCTTTGAACCCACCACCATACCTTTGAACACAGCACCACACCTTTGAACACAGCACCTCACCTTTGAACACAGCACCACACCTTTGAACACAGCACCTCACCTTTGAACACAGCACCACACCTTTGAACACAGCACCACACCTTTGAACACAGCACCACACCTTTGAACCCACCACCATACCTTTGAACACAGCACCACACCTTTGAACACAGCACCACACCTTTGAACACAGCACCACACCTTTGAACCCACCACCATACCTTTGAACACAGCACCACACCTTTGAACACAGCACCACACCTTTGAACACAGCACCACACCTTTGAACACAGCACCACACCTTTGAACACAGCACCTCACCTTTGAACACAGCACCACACATTTGAACCCAGCACCACACCTTTGAACACAGCACCACACCTTTGAACACAGCACCACACCTTTGAACACAGCACCACACCTTTGAACACAGCACCACACCTTTGAACACAGCACCACACCTTTGAACACAGCACCACACCTGTGAACCCAGCACCATACCTTTGAACACAGCACCACACCTTTGAACCCATCACCACACCTTTGAACACAGCACCACACCTTTGAGAACACAGCACCTCACCTTTGAACACAGCACCACACCTTTGAACACAGCACCACACCTTTGAACACAGCACCACACCTTTGAACACAGCACCACACCTTTGAACCCAGCACCACACCTTTGAACACAGCACCATACCTATGAACACAGCACCACACCTTTGAACACAGCACCACACCTTTGAACACAGCACCACACCTTTGAACCCAGCACCATACCTTTGAACACAGCACCACACCTTTGAACACAGCACCACACCTTTGAACCCAGCACCATACCTTTGAACACAGCACCACACCTTTGAACACAGCACCACACCTTTGAACCCAGCACCATACCTTTGAACACAGCACCACTCCTTTGAACACAGCACCACACCTTTGAACCCAGCACCACACCTTTGAACACAGCACCACACCTTTGAACACAGCACCACACCTTTGAACCCAGCACCATACCTTTGAACACAGCACCACACCTTTGAACACAGCACCACACCTTTGAACACAGCACCATACCTATGAACACAGCACCACACCTCCTTTGAACACAGCAGTAAAGGTGACCCACGATTTGATAATACAAGCTTGTAACACTAAAAAATAGCTTGCACTTCAACATATTCGCCTTGATAACCCTGGCAAGTTGTGTTACTGAGAGGACAGCGTGGAGATAACTGACACCAACGATTTGATAATACAAGATTGTACCACTATAAAAAGAGCTGCCACTTACACAGACATGCCTTCATAACCCTGGCAAGCTTCCCTCCTCCCCAAATCCTTCCCATTCCCCTTCTACCTGACAACCCCTTCCTCTTCTTTTCCTTTCCATCCCATTCCCTTCTTCCTGACACTCCCATCCCCCTCCCCTTCCCCTTCCTAACACCTCTTTCCCTTCTCCCTGACACATTCATACATACACACACACAAAAAAAAAAAACATACATAATTAAGGCAGACGGAGACTTGGCAACTGATTAATAACTTCATGTATGCATTAGAAAAAGATAGGAAGCCGTAGATATCTATACATTGACCTCCTCGCTTTGGAAATACTAGCTAGCAGGAAGAGAGGAGTATCAAGACACCTCTCCATCCGAAACTGATCTTTATTTTGGCCTCTCCTCTACTTCCGTTAACAGGAGCAATGTTCGCGGGTTTGTAGGCTTTTATTTGCTTTTGCGCTCGAGCTCCTTCCTTTACGCTAAAAAAAGAAGCTCGCAATACTGAAAGAAAAGCAGCAAGCAAAGAAAACGTAAACATCAAATATTCTCGTGCTTAAGTCCCCTGCAGCTGCCGTCTTGAGCCGCTCACACGCACCAGCTGCCTCCCTCCCATGCTTCTCATCCCCTCTGGAATCGACTCCCCTACCCCTTTCCTTTACCCTTCCTCTCCCCAATATCTTACCTCCTCCTTTCTTTTTTGACACCCCTCTCTCATTCCTTATTCTTTTTCTTTTTCCTTTGCCTCCATCTGTTTCCATCCTCCTTCCTGACCTGCACCCTCTTGCGCTTCCCCGTTTTCCTCCCCTACATCATTCTAACCCTTTCTCCCTTTTCTTTCCTAACGCCCATCTCCCCTGCGCTTTCCCCTTTCCCTTTCCTTCACTCCCCCATCACCTAGGTCCTACCCATTTCCCTTCTTCCTGACACCCCAGTCCCCTTTCCCTTCCTTTTCCTAGTACCCCTTTCCCTTCTACCTAACTCCCCCATCTCTTTCCCTCCTTCCCTCCTTCCTTTTCCTAGCGCCCAGCGTGGCTCATTATACGGTCATATGCATACGTGCTAGAAACTATTTAGTAACCCCAAAAGACGGCGATTTATTCAGCTCCAGTCACCGTTGTTGTTTTGTGACTCACTATTTCCTTGGATACTTTTACTTGTCTACCGATCGCACTCTACCAATACGTCACCCATTGCTACATTTCCCCTCTCTCATTTTATTTATTTATTTATTTTTTCACAGTAGTTGAGCGGTTGTTGGACACGGTGAAGCAAAGGCGTATCGATGTTGCTACTGAATTTTTTATTTATTTATTTTTTTTTTTTTTTTTTTTTTTTTTTTTTTTTTTTTTTTTTTAGTTGCGTGTGCCTCTCTTCACCAGACAGAGTTGCTGTTCTACTTCCGGGTTGAAGGCATTGACTCACAGGAGAAAAAATAAATATATAAATAATGCTGCTCACGGAAATCATGCATGCAGTGAGAATTTGTTCGGAATAGCAGGTGTGTGTGTGTGTGTGTGTGTGTGTGTGTGTGTGTGTGTGTGTGTGTGTGTGTGTGTGTGTGTGTGTGTGTGTATGTATTTATTTTCCTCTTGCGAAACTCCCAAATGACAGGTGTGTGTGTGTGTGTGTGTGTGTGTGTGTGTGTGAGAGAGAGAGAGAGAGAGAGAGAGAGAGAGAGAGAGAGAGAGAGAGAGAGAGAGAGAGAGAGAGAGAGAGAGAGAGAGAGAGAGAGAGAGAGACTATACAGACTTTACTATAACGCAGCATGTCTTTGGTTGCAACGTGTGAGAGAGAGAGAGAGAGAGAGAGAGAGAGAGAGAGAGAGAGAGAGAGAGAGAGAGAGAGAGAGAGAGAGAGAGAGAGAGAGAGAGAGAGAGAGAGACTTAAACAGACAATACTATAACGCAGCATGTCTTTGGTTGCAACGTGAGAGAGAGAGAGAGAGAGAGAGAGAGAGAGAGAGAGAGAGAGAGAGAGAGAGAGAGACTTATACAGACAATACTATAACGCAGCAAGTCTTTGGTTGAAAAGTGAGAGAGATAGAGAGAGAGAGAGAGAGAGAGAGAGAGAGAGAGAGAGAGAGACTTAATCAGACTTTAATATATCGCAGCATGTCTTTGGTTGCAACGTGAGAGAGAGATAGAGAGAGAGAGAGAGAGAGAGAGAGAGAGAGAGAGAGAGAGAGAGAGAGAGACTTAATCAGACTTTACTATAACGCAGCATGTCTTTGGTTGCGTTGCAGACCTGAGCGGGGAACAGGCGCTAGTGCAGAGGGTGGCCGAGCTGCGGGAGAGGCTGTACCACGCCGAGATGCTCAACCAGGAGCGCCTTCAGGACGTCATGGTGCTCTCGCAGAAGTTCAACGCCATGCTTCAGCCGGGTAAGTGTCTCAACGCTGGTTTCTTGAGAGGTTGCGACATTTATTTATTTATTTATTTATTTATTTTTTACAACAAAGGAGACAGCTCAAGGGCACACAAAAAAGGAAACTAATAAAAAAAAGCCTGCTACTCGCTGCTCCTATCTAATTATACTGAGTCGCGATAAACTATAGTTATATGTTTAATGGGTCGCCGATTCTTTACACATAACCAAACACCAGGCAGCAGAAGAAAACACATGCGGCTCTGAGGGTCATATTCTTTAACATTTCGGCGCCCAAGCACACACACATTTGACAAGGCATTCGTAGCGGTTTGGAGCATTTCTATAAGTATTGTTATGACCCCGTTGGTAGTTCGACCATTCTTGTGTACCATGAACGCGGAGTAACACTCATTAAAACCCAATTAGTCTCCTTTTCGACCTTTGGTAATAGTTGCTGTGATAGGCGAAAGGGTCTAAGAACTCCGACCTACGGAAGTACTTTGGAGCAAAGTACAAGTCTTGGCACAATGTTAATACGCGATCGACTAAGCTCTCACCGACCCGGGTCGCCACTTCGCTAATTGAATACTAGACGACGAGAGGGAAGCACAAGTTCTAAGTAACGTCTAGAGACTGGCATGTGTCTTGAGATTGATGCCAAGATAAAACTAGATCGCAGTTACATTAAATGAAGAACACTGTGCCTAGAGAATGACTTGAAGGCGGGAAGTATTTACCAAACATGTGTTAAATATTATTTTCTATGCGCTTCCGTGGTCCAGTGGTTAGCGTGACTAGCTGCGAATCCGCGGGTCCGGGTTCGAGTCCCGGACCGGGTAGTCGGCGTGCAGCTCACCCAGCTGTTCATCGTCCCTCTTGGGCAGGTCGATAAATGGAAACCTGGGGAAGGTAGACTGTGATAACCCGGATGTCGCACTGGCACAAGGGCCAATGCAACGGAGAAGAGCACCGCGGCCACGCGCAGCTATAGCGTACCCCTCCAACTTTACCTATAGTGACCCGCACCACATGAATGAAGACCCGCGAGTTAGATCTCCGTGTGATAGCTGCCGTGCGTTCACTCTTAGTACGTAAATCCCTCTTTGCTTGTGTTTGGTCACGCACCGGCTGTGCTTCTTTGTGGCTTGTGGTTTACTCCCACATTCACATTCAGTGTAGCGTCAAGCCATACAAGTCAAGAGGCAGGGCGAGGCGGTTCGAACCCCAGTGCCGCCACGTGTCGTCAGGAAGGGCACCCAAACCATTAGCCACAACCTCCAAACAGCGACCCCCTATGAACATGGGTGAAAACTAGTCAAGAGCAAGAATTCAGTTTAGCATCTTCGGTGTAGAAACAAGACCAGTAGGTGCTCGAGAAACTCACCACTGATACGAAAGGAGGAGACTGTGATGAGTGTTGTGTGCCTTATCTTTTTTTTATAGGGGGTGGAGGTCATGAGAGGACACAAAGGGGGAGGAGTCCGATGATGTGAGATGGTTGTTTTCTGTTTGTGTATGTTTTATTTACCGCCCCTTCCTGTCTTTTCTGCGAACAATACTTTTCAGAGAGAGAGAGAGAGAGAGAGAGGGAGAGAGACGGACGTGACTTCGGTGCATTGAGTCGGCATGTTTTCACACGCATCAAACACAAGTTGCCTCAATAGTATAATTTCCCTTTCATGCGGCGGTTCCGTTAGCTGTTGTTTGAGTAAATCATCATATCAGCCTCATTCCTACTACTACTACTACTACTACTACTATTACTACTACTATTATTATTATACTACTTAATACTTCAACTATCTTCCTCCTCTTACTTCTCATCCTCCTCGTGTGTGTGTGTGTGTGTGTGTGTGTGTGTGTGTGTGTTAGCTCGTTAGACTGTTTCACACCCTCATCACTAAACACTGTAACAAACACCCGGGGTAGTCAGTGTAAACCCGTCGCTCCTCGGTGTCAACAAGGTCAGCGTTTAAGGAAGGTAAATGTACCCCTTCTCGTTGGCAGACTTAAACATTTTTTCTTATAAGCTGTGAATGTGAAGTGGCTGAGACAAAACACTGGCGGGCTCGTGTTTCCTTGGCGTTATTTTTTCAGAGTAAGCTTACAGAGTGGTGGTAGTTATATCATCCTTTGTCGTTGGCAGTCTTTAACATTATTTTCTTTTATGATGTGAATGTGAAGTGGCTGACAGAAAACACCGGCGGGTTCAAGTGTCCTTGATGTTATTTTTTTTCAAAGTATAGCCCATATGTAGGCAGTACTGTGACAAGGACAAAACTAGATCAAAGAACCATCAGCACTGCGCCGCTCCCCAGCCGAAAAAACGAGCATCAATGTGTTAGAAATGAAATTAGATGAACTTTTCCTTGTAGTAGCACCTTAAGCGTTTCATTAAATCGAAAATACATCCATGCATCATGAGTATATTTTCACTACTAAATCTGTACATCGTTAAGGAACTCATGTTATTGTATCGTGCGACAATGTACTATTGTTAAAGTAATCTCGTCATAGAATGTAGAAGATAATAGAGAAAGGGAAATAACAAATACGTAATGCATGTCGTCCTTTCCTGCGTCTCCGTGATACCGTGGTTAGCATTCTTAATGAATCTGCGGGCCTGGGTCCTAGTCCCGGCCTGGACAGTCGACGCGCAGCTCACCCAGCCCTTCATCCTTCCTTTCGGGATAATCAATAAATGGGAACCTGGGGACACATGGGGAAGGTAAGTGCGGTTACCCGGATGTTGCACTGGCCCTGTGTCCCGGGTTAATGGGTTCTCACCTACTAGGTTCAAGGGCCACTGGTATGGAGATAAGCACCGCGGCCACGCGCAGCTAACAGCGTATGCTCTCAACTTTACCTTTCCCTGCAAGTGTGTCAAAAACAGTGTCGCTCTCTGACGGCAGCTGCTTCCTCTACTTCGTTTCTTTATTTTTTTTCTGGTTTTCCATGCCAAACACGTCCCTCTTTCCCTCTCCCTCCCTTCCTCTATTCAGTATTCGCCCTGCCGCCTGCCTGTCTATCTGCCTGCCTGTCTGCCTGTCCGCCAATCACCCTCGTGCCTCTTCCTTTTTCCTTCCTCTCGCTCTGCATATTTAATTTCATTTTACGTTCCCCGCCAGGCGAGTTCAAGGATTCATCGCTCCATTTCATCAGTCAGTCGCAGTCGGTGTCGCCTTTCAGTATTCTTTTTAATTTCTCTCTTTCCGAGTGAGTTTACGTAGAAAGAGAGAACACACATGCTCATAATCCCCTTCAGCTGCTGCCCACACAAGCACTTATAGATGTTTATTTGGCTCCTCTATCTAGCTGACCTATCTCTCTCTCTCTCTCTCTCTCTCTCAAATATTTTTATATGGTCAGAAAACTGGTCATCATTGAATATAGCCTTTTTTCGTATACTGATAGAGTGCAGCTTACCGGCTTATCTACTATTACCAACTGCTACCTACCTTACGTCACCCTCCTGCTATTTTAATCTGCACCTCCTGACATATGGATCTTGTACCTGGCGACGGGAGGAACACAGGATCTGTCGAGAAGCTTTAGGTCCGAACGGAAGGTTATCCTGCAATTGAGAAAAGTGTGACTGTGTGAGATGATGAAGGCTCCGCGATGGGCTGGACCACCACTTCGTCAATAATGGGTTAAAAGTCCATATTCTGAAACGTATCGGGTTCCCATCATGACGACTATTTTCCAAGGCCACAGAGAAGATTAACCGGGTTTTCACGGGTGATTTTCCCTCTCAAGGTGCAGAAGTTGTTTAAAGCTATCACTAGGATCACAAAACAGTCCATGAAAATCCCCGCAGCTTTTACGAGAGGCTTTTCAAACAGGCGAACTGAGGCGCCGATACGGGCTGAAAAAATATACAGAGAGAAGTAGGCTACACAGCAAGAGGCTTTAAAATGAGTGGTAAAAAGTAAACCTGGCCTGCAGTAAGAGAAGTTTGACGTGTAAGATTCTATACTGACAAGGGGCTTCATATTGGCTGGTAAAAAGTATATATGGGCTGCAGTAAGAAAAGTTTGACGAACAGTGATTTATTTGTAAGACGCAGTACTGGCAAGAGGCTTTAAAATGAGTGGTAAAAAGTAAACCTGGGCTGCAGTAAGAAGTTTGACGTGTAAGATTCTATACTGACTAGGGGCTTCATATTGGCTGGTAAAAAGTAAACAAACCTGGGCTGCAGTAAGAGAAGTTTGACGTGTAAGATTCTATATTGACTAGGGGCTTCATATTGGCTGGTTAAAAGTAAACAAACCTGGGCTGCAGTAAGAGAAGTTTGACGTGTAAGATTCTATACTGACTAGGGGCTTCATATTGGCTGGTTAAAAGTAAACAAACCTGGGCTGCAGTAGAGAAGTTTGACGTGTAAGATTCTATATTGACTAGGGGCTTCATATTGGCTGGTAAAAAGTAAACAAACCTGGGCTGCAGTAAGAGAAGTTTGACGTGTAAGATGCAGTACTGACAAGAGGCTTCACAATTGGCTGGTAAAAAGTATATATGGGCTGCAGTAAGAAAAGTTTGACGTGTAAGATGGAGTACCGACAAGAGGCTTCAAATTGGCTTGTAAAAAGTATATATGGGCTGCAGTAAGAAAAGTTTGACGTGTAAGATGCAGTACTGACAAGAGGTTTCACACTTGGCTGGTAAAAAGTAAATATGGGCTGCAGTAAGAGAAGTTTGACGTGTAAGATGCAGTACTGACAAGAGGCTTCACAATTGGCTGGTAAAAAGTATATATGGGCTGCAGTAAGAAAAGTTTGACGTGTAAGTTGCAGTACTGACAAGAGGCTTCAAATTGGCTTGTAAAAAGTATATATGGGCTGCAGTAAGAAAAGTTTGACGTGTAAGTTGCAGTACTGACAAGAGGCTTCAAATTGGCTTGTAAAAAGTATATATGGGCTGCAGTAAGAAAAGTTTGACGTGTAAGTTGCAATACTGACAAGAGGCTTCAAATTGGCTTGTAAAAAGTATATATGGGCTGCAGTAAGAAAAGTTTGACGTGTAAGTTGCAATATTGACAAGAGGCTTCATATTGGCTGTTAAAAAGAAAACCTGGGCTGCTGGAAGAAAAGTTTGACGAGCAGTGATTTAGGGTCGTATTTTAAAACATTTCGTCGCCCAAGTTCACATATTTGACATGGCTTTCGTAGGAGCTGTAGGCCTCTCCAGGGGTAGTTTTATGACCCTGGTGGTAGTTTAACCCTTCTTCTGTGCCATGAGACTTAAAAAACACTCATGAAGACCCGATTGATCCCCTCTTTGACCTTTAGAAATAGTCGATGTGAGAAGCGATGGTGTCTTAAAATACAGCCCTTACACCCTTCATGTCCCCTGCTGCGTCCACCACCATGACCGAGTACACACACACACACACCTGCCGACGCGTCCATTACACCCCATTACTGTGTGTTACCTGGGAGGGCTGAGCTTATGTATCACCCCATCCCTCGCGCTTAAATGTATCATGTGTCACCTCGGCAACACACACACACACACACACACACACACACACACACACACACACACACAAGGTCAGGGGTTGAATTACGAGTGATGAGGAGAACGAGGTAAGGCAAGGCTCTGCACCTCCACCACTACCACTTCCATCACCATCACCACCACCTCCACCACCATCGTCACCACCTCCACCACCATCACCACCACAAACACTACCACCACAACTGCTACACCCACTACCGCCACAACCACCACCAACAACAACATTACCACTACCACCACCAACACCACTAACCCAACACCTACAATATCACCACTTCCACTACCACCACCACCACCACTACCATTCACACCCAACCATCACCACCACCACCACCACCACTACGCTGTCTCTTGATACCGTTGCTTTGCTTTGGTTGTTTCTTTCTTCTTTTCATTCGCTGGGTTCGTTTTTTCTTATAATTATTAGGAGGTGCTCGTCTGTTTCATGTGTGTGTGTGTGTGTGTGTGTGTGTGTGTGTGTGTGTGACAGTGTGTGACAGTGTGTTCTCTCCTTCACTTCCTGTCCACTACCGCCTCAAATATAACCTAGGAGACGTACCAAGAAGTTAATAGATGCTCTCCCACATTCTCCAGTTGGGTTCAATCATCCGTCTGCCAGTCTGTCATCCTCTACCCCCACATATTAAATTATCCGGCTGAGCAGAGGTATAAATAGCCTACATGACAGTCGCTTGAGATGTGTTCACGGGACTAGAGGATCATACGGCTAGACAAGGTGGTGATGGTGGTGGTTGGGGGAGGCTTGGGGGCGGTGAGTGGTCATGGTGGTGGTGGTGATGGTGGTTGGGGGAGGCTTGGGGGGCCGTGGTGGTGGGTGTGGAGCCGGTGGTGGTGGTGGTTGGGGGAGGCTTGGGGGCGGTGAGTGGTCATGGTGGTGGTGATGGTGGGGGGCCGTGGTGGTGGTGGTGGTTGGGGGCTGTAGTGGTGGTGGGTGTGGAGCCGGTGATGGTGGTGGTGTGTTGCTGTTATTGCCATCGTTTGAGAGGTTGTATTCACCTCGTTGGCTACGCATCAAAAGCAGTGGTGCCGAAAGGACGAGGTGGTGTTTTTTTTATTTGTGTGTGTATGTGTCTGTGTGTTTGTGTGTGTTAGCAGAAAGACGTTCCAGCACACACACACACACACACACACACACACACACACACACACACACATACATACATCCATACGTGCATTCCCACATACCCACTCCCGGTGGCTGAGTCGTCAAAGTAACGGCCTCGTGTTCAGGAGGACGCGAGTTCAATCCCCGCCCGGTGCCACCAAGCTGGGATTTTTCAGCCGCCGCCGAGTGGCTTAAAACTACCCACATGCTGTCCAGAAGACCACCTATCTACCCGGACTCTAGATTCTAGGATCAAAGATGAGCTCTGGGAGGGCAGCATGAGCCAATGCAAGATGGCGCCACTATAAACACTCGCCTGCGCCAGAACGGGCTGGGCCGACCATCAGGACCCACCGGAAAGAAGCCTTGGACCGACCATCAGGATCCACCGGGATGAAGCCTACCGGCGCAATAGGCTGCAATGTAAAAAAAAAAAAAAAAAAAAATCTAAATATTTGCCTATCAATCTATCTATCTATCTATCTGCCTATCTACATTCGTAAATACATACATACATACATACATACTTTCAATGACCGTGTATGTGCGAGAATAAAATGCTACAAAAAAATAATAAAAGGAGAACGAAACAATGCAAGCAAACAAGAAAGAAAGAAAAATAGGCGAGAGAGAGAGAGAGAGAGAGAGAGAGAGAGACGAACAGACAGAGAGACAGTTATTTTCAGTGCTATGGTGCCTTGGAGGTGATGGCTGTACCTTGCATACGTCGAACCCTCAGCCTGAAGTGGTCTTGTCGGAGTTCATCACCAGCAGGATCACGCGCTCCCGAGATGTTTTGTGCATTTCCGTGTTGTGATTATGATATTCTTGCCTGGTCTGGCGCCTCGTCTAGTGATGAGCTCCTTTCTTCTCAAACATTTCACCGCCCATGCACACACATTTGACAAGGCTTTCATAGGAGTTGTGGGGATTTCCATGGATAGTTTCGTTACCCTGATGGTAGTTTGACGAAGCTTCAGTGCAATGAACGTGAAAAAATACTCACAAGAACTTGATTAATCTCCTTTTCAGCCCTTGGAAATTGTTGAGGTGAGAGGCGGAATCGTCTGAGTATACCAAACCAAGAAGCGATTTATCTCAGTAAGAGGGAGTACACCAAGGTCAGACAGTGAGAGGGGTCAGAACGTTGAGAATGCCTTTGGTCTGCCGTGGACTAGTAATGGCTGATAATGGGGTGATGATGGTGTCTCAGAATTGCCCACCTTTGCACAGCCCATTGGCTCTATTCTTCATTTGCCTCAAGCGGCGGGGGAAAATAGGGTTATAAGTATTAAGACAAAAAGAATTGCCGTTGTTCGTATTTGATATATATATATATATATATATATATATATATATATATATATATATATATATATATATATATATATATATATATATATATATATATATATATATATATATATATATATCAGGGTTGGCAAAAACCAATGGTTTAAAAAAAACTTTTTATTTTGTTTAAACCAGGTTTTTTTTGCTTTAAACCTTTTTTCTTTTTTTTTTTTTTCTTTTTTTTTTCAGTATGTTTATTCCAGTAATACTATCCGTATATACATATATGAGTTTGAAAAGGAATTATAGATATATTTAGAGATGGATTTAGCAAAATATTCATTTGATCTTCATGCAATCTGTAAAAGAGGCAAAGTGCAGCTTCTCTAACATGCTTTTTAATTGCAATGTTAAAGAGTAGTAAAACATGGATGACCTCTTCTAATTTTCCAGTTGCATGCTACAAAAACAGTTGTAAGAGAGAGAGAGGGGCTTTCCTGTTTTTTAAACAATTTATCTGCTGTTTAGTGAAGTGGCAAACATATATATATATATATATATATATATATATATATATATATATATATATATATATATATATATATATATATATATATATATATATATATATATATATATATATATATATATATATATATATATATTTGCCACTTCACTAAACAGCAGATAAATTGTTTTAAAAAAATACTTTCCAACAATGCATACAGAAAAATACTGGTAGCTAAATTATGTGTAAATTCAAATGTAGTACAATACTTATTCATACTTATTGTTTTCTGAAACTTACTGAGCAAATGCATATAACATACTGTACTGCACTAAGCCACAAATGGTTTAAACCAATAAAAAAAACAGTGGTTTAAACGAACTAATAAAACCATTTTTTTTTTCTTTTGTGTGTATCTTTGTTAGTTTCATAAGTATTGTGGTTTTAACTATATGTAAGATTTTAATTATGTACAGCAGGGTTGGCAGTTTAAACCAGGGGTGTCAAACTCAAAACCCTTGGAGGCCCAATTCATGCTCTGAAGTGCCGTCATGGGGGACAACAAGGGTGGAAAATACATTGACAAGATTGAAGTTACCGTGATACCGCGGGCCATTTATGACTATCCCGCGGGCCATTTATGACACCCCTGGTTTAAACCAAAAAAACATCAATAAAAGCAGTGTTTTTTGTGAATCTTTTTTAGTTTCATCAGGTATTGTGGTTTTAATTATATGTGGTTTTATTATTTTTTATTATGCACAGTCATTTTACTAACACCAGGATGAAAGCGTCAGTTAGTAAACTCAAATCTCAGTCAAATGAGTAACTGAAAACATAATTTTGGTATATATATATATATATATATATATATATATATATATATATATATATATATATATATATATATATATATATATATATATATATATATATATATATATATATATATATATATATATATATATATATATATATATATATATATATATATATATATATATATATATATATATATATATATATATATATATATATATATATATAATGTACCAAAATTATGTTTTCAGTTACTCTTGAGTTACAGCATTTGACTGGAGATTTGAGTTTACCAACTGACGTTTTCATCCTGGTGTTAGTAACATGACTGTGCATAATAAAAAATAATAAAACCATATATAATTAAAACCACAATACCTGATAAAACTAAAAAAGATTCACAAAAAACACTGCTTTTATTGATGTTTTTTTGGTTTAAACCAGGGGTGTCAAACTCATGGCCCGCGGGATAGTCATAAATGCCCCGCGGTATCACGGTAACTTCAATCTTGTCAATGTATTTTCTACCCTTGTTGGCCCTCAAAGGGTTTTGAGTTTGACACCCCTGGTTTAAACAGCCAACCCTGCTGTACATAATTAAAATCTTACATATAGTTAAAACCACAATACTGATGAAACTAACAAAGAAAAAAATTGTTTTATTAGTTGGTTTAAACCATTTGATTTAAACCGCCAACCATGATATATATATATATATATATATATATATATATATATATATATATATATATATATATATATCTATATATATATATATCTATATATATATATATATAATATATATATATTTTTTTTTTTTTTTGTTACGTGCTATCCTTTAGCGCCGGTAGACTTTCTTGAGGGGCCTGGTGATCGGCCCAAGCCCTTAATGGGGCAGGCAAGTGTTTATAGTGGTGCCATCTATTCTTGGCTCATGCTGCCCCCCCGGAGCTCATTCTTGATTTACTTGGACGGCTCCTCTAGAGTCCGGGTTGATGTGTGCTCTTCAGGACAGCATGTGGATAGTCTTAAGCTAAAGTCCCACTGACTTTACGACCTGCTAACGACCACCCGCGACCCCAAAATGCTGCGATTCACACCTACCGCTTCCCGACCACATAGGTGGCAGAGTAGTCGTGCGACCGAACGGCTACCGGCGGTCGTTTAGTGTCCGTCCAGTGTCCGTCCAGTGGGTGACCGGACAGCGACCATGGTAAGAGTCACACCTTGACCTCACACCTTGACCTCACACCTGGAGTCAGGCCAAGACGCCCCCCATACACCGACCGGTGACCGACAGGCAAGTTTCGAGAAATCGCACATGGTCGTGCGTGCGATCGTCATGTGTCTCCGTCCGCCGCACGACAGAAAAGGTCGGCTGGAGGGACCAAAACACTCCAGCCGACCTCTCAGGTCTCTGCCGGTCGTAGAAATGTTGCCTTCCGATTGCCGAATGGATTGCGTCTGGACGGCAAGCGGACTGTCACCGGTGGCCGACGTATGACCATTAGCTGGTGAACGGCGACCAGGTAGCGAGAGGACGCCGTCTAGTTCCCGTCAGGTAGTAGGGGGTCGCTGATGTTCGCCGTCCACTTTGCATCTGTCATTGGCCGTGGTCGACGTCCGGCCTTCCACCACACGGCGAGTTGTGCGGCGACTGGTGGTAGGTCAAATCACCCTTGACCGGAAATCGGGTACGTTCCTGAGAAGTGACGTCTCATGCCCCCCAGCCCGTCCAAGCTCCGGCCCGACTCAACCTGCTCCACAGGTCAAGTACACGGCCAGATGCGTATGGATCACCTCTGCCTGACGAAAATAAAGTACTGCAGGACATGATGTACACAGCAAAAACAATGAGAGTCTGTAGCGCTAATGGCTTTATCCATATAAAAAAGGATTGGTAATTTCATCTTTTGCTCTGCCCAAGTTGATGGAAATGCTTTAAAACGACTTTGAGCATTTTTTGCATGTCTACGGCAAATGGGGGATGTCACAACTATCCCTCACCAGCTGCAGTGAAGCACAGAATACTTTCATTATCTTTATAAGTAATTATATTTTCACAAGTAATTTACAGAAATAAGAATGAGAAAAGTGTAATATAACTGGATGATAATATTACTGTAACAACTGATAATAACGTATGGACTGAAAATTCTCCTAGTGTATGACAGTGCAGAGCACGTCAGAACCAGGTGGATACGGGAAATCACCGTCCTCATTGCAACAGGACGCGTACTGATTATTGCCTGTCGGTCACCGGTCGGCGTCTTGACCTGCCTCCAAGTGTGAGGTCAAGGCGTGAATCTTACCATGGTCGCCGTCCGGCCACCCACTGGACGGACATGCTGGGTTCACACATTCACGATTTGTGGTCCACGATGGCCTCCCGGAGAGCAGGTGGTAAAACCGTGACCTCTGGCCACGATCTGACTGCCGGATTACCCATGTGGCGGCTGTACAACGATGTACAAGGGTAGTACGCCGGAGCGAGAACGACGTTCCCGGACCAATCCCGATCCCACCCCGGAACCCTCCCGACCCACTTACGGCGCCCACGGAAAATGACAGTATATCACCACGGTTACAGCCGGTAACCCACGACCCACCCACGACGACCACGATGAAGTTACGGAGTTGCCTAGGTGCCTTCCCGGTGTTTCACGGACATCGGCGCCTAACCGTTGTAGCATCTTGGTATTTCTGCCGATGTATAAAAAGGGGGCGTTACCTGGAACTGGCACCAGTGTGTGTGCGTGTGCGTGTGTGTGTGTGTGTGTGTGTGTGTGTGTAGAAGAACGATTTACTACACGTTTAATGTGCAGGTAGGATATGGGTTGAATTTGCGGTTGCGGGGTGGGTGTGCGGGGCGGTTGTGGATATACTTTTTGTGGGCGTGGAGTGTGTGCAGGTGGCAAATGCTTTCAAATTACGGGGCAGGGCTGGCAGGATCTTTGGACCTCAGATAAGGTAGGGTCAGGTAGGCTACGTTTGAAGTGAACTTTGAGGGGATGAAGATTAAGGAAAGGGGATTATATGACCTGATGCTTCGGTGTTAATTGAGGGGCAAGGCTACTTAGGTCATTAGTGGCAACAAAATAATAAAGGCTGTAATTAGCCAGGTGTGTGTGTGTGTGTGTGTGTGTGTGTGTGTGTGTGTGTGTGTGTGTGTGTGTGTGTGTGTGTGTGTGTCCATCTCCACCGCCTCATCGAGGAGAGTGGTGGCGGCCTTCTTCCGTCCATTTTCCTGGGGCTGAGTAGCTACCTCTTGTGTCTGGGTAGCGGTACCTTCCTCCTGCAGGGGGGACTGGGGCTGCTCCGTAGCCATCTCGGCTGCTGCAGGGGTTAATAACACGAGCTTGTCGACCCGCAACACGTGCACGGAGGCGTCAGAGCGCTGGGTCATGGTGATGTGCGCGCTGGGAGGTCACTGGCCCAGCCCGGCAGCGTCCTGACAGCTTTATGAGGTCGGTAGGCGTCTGCAGCACACGTGATCAGACCGTGGCTGAGCGGGGAAACTCCAGGTGCTAGCTCGGACCCTTCCCGATGCCATCCCGGATAGTCACGGCATTTGCCAGTTGTCGGGGTGAGCCACGATCATTTTGCTCGCACCAAAATGATCGTGAGACACTACGTGTTAGCCCATATGCACGCCCGTTAGTGGTGCGGGCGCGGGTTTTATAGTGGCACCTGAAAGGCCCATGTTACCCCCAAAGCTCATCTTTATTGCTATGCAACTAGAACTCGTGACATGTAGGTGACGGCAAATGACACAAAGTTTCAAGGTAGCACTGGTGGGGATTCGAACCCATGCGTCGACATCAGTCCGATCCCAAGCTCACCACCTTATCCACTAGGCCACCGACGTCCAAGGTTTTCTACGGCGGGGTTACGATGCCGCGCCGGAAATCCAAAGTATGTCAAGGTTAGTCACGGATACAATGCCGATTCACCATTTTTGCGTGTCGGGAGGGCACCGTGACCACAAACCGTGAATGTGTGAACCCAGCAACACTGAACAACCGCCGGTAGCCGTTCGGTCGCACGACTGCTCGGCCACCTATGTGGTCGGGAAGCGGTGGGTGTGAATCGCAGCATTTTGGGGTCGGAGGTGGTCGTTAGCAGGTCGTAAAGTCAGTGTGACTCAGGCTTTAGGCCACTCGACGGTGACTGAAAAATCCTTGTTGGTAGCGGCGGATTCTAACCCGCGTCGTCCAGAAAACTCGATGAATGCGGTGCCCGCACGCTAACCACTCACCCACCACTCCCTCAATTGAATTACTCTCCCCAATTTTCTGCGAGCCATTATGATTCATTGCACCATAAAAAAAGGACGAGAAAAGAAGCATCGTCACTGTGCTGCATTATACGTTTTATTTTGTAGTTGTTTCAGAAGTTATTCGTCAGACTCTGTATTCAGTGTTTCCAATATACACTACCACTTGCTGTTCCTTAATCCAGAAGCTTTTTAGTCGCGTATACTTAGTGAATGATTTAGGAACAGGTTTTTACCCTCAGGTCAGTGCAACGTTTCGTGTATACATGAATGTGTAAATCTCTATTCATTATTTTTTCGACTCATTACCATTTACTGTTAATTTATCCAAAACCTTTTGTTCGTGTAAAAATTGCTGCTCATTTAGGGAGTGACTGTATCCCTCTGGTTAATATAAAGTTTCGTTTATTCAGCTCTGTATTCGTTATTCATTAATTCAGAACCTTTCATTTGTGTACTTTCATTCTCATTGAGAAACAGTCCGTTCCCCGCTGGTTAATCCGTCGCTTTGCATTCAGTGCCATGGAGTCGGCTGTGGTTGCACAACCTGAGTCTTGCCCCGCGCCTCCCTGCACAAGCAGCTTGCAGGTCGCTGTGTCCGGTAGAGCAGGGCCGGATCTGTGTTAAGAACGCCGCTCTCCATATTAACGAATGATTGAGCCGTTGTACAAGTCTTACAACAGAAAAAAAATACATGTCATGAAATGAACCGTTCCCTTACCTCAAGCTCAATGCTTATTTTTGTCGTTTAATAGCATTAACTTTTGCCATTGTTATTATGTCAAAGCAGAAATTATTTACTTATTTAAAGTTACTATTCTCTCCATAAAAAATAATCTTTCCTCAACCTCCTTTATCAATATAAAATTTGGTCCCTGAATTACTACAATTTACTGTTCATATTCGTACCATTGCTACTGTCGTTAAGTAGTAAGATTTGTTTTTACCATAATAATAATATTGATAGTTCTGACAGCATGCTCACATTATAAGTGTAGTCTTCACACCTTTAAGTTATCCATCAGTCGCTTGCTTTGAAAGATTTATTATTCGTGTTGGTAATTAAAATGTAGTGCGCCACCATCAAGTGGTAACTACGAATCCGCAGGCCTGGGTTCAAATCCTGGCCCTGGCAGTCGGCGCGCAGCCCACTCAGCTCTTCATCCTCCCTTTCGGGCTTGTCGATGAATGGATACCTGGGGAAACCTGGAGGAGGTATAGCTACTGAGGTAACCCGGATGTCACACCGGCCACAGGCTCAAGGGCCAATGTTAGGGAGGTGAGCAGCGAGGCCACGCGCAGCTGTAGCGTATGCCCCCAATCCTCATTTCCTGTTGTAAATTTCCTTTCTCCCTTCAATCTTTTATGCATTCATGACTTACTTCTTTATTTATATGCATGAAGGTACGTGTGTATGCATATGTATGAAAGAAATTACTTATGTATGTATGAATGTTTGTTGTGAAGTCCACCTGTTGGATATCTCCTCTATATCAGATCTTTTGCCGTATGTTAACTCGTTTGGATATATGTCACTCGTTGCAGGGCAACGGGTGACATATAATTCTTGTTTCAGAGCTTTAGTCACATGTTAACTTCTGCTTGTTTCGCTTGCAGGTGACACATGCTAACTGTTGTATCAGACCCCTTGCCGTATGTTAACTCGTGTGTTTGTTTTGCCGGCAGTTCTGCAAGGCAACGGGACTCATGACGGGCTTCAGCTGTCCCGAGAGGCGCGCTCACTGCTGGCCAACCTGAGCCACAGCGCCGCCCCGGACCTTCACCTCCCTTCCATCTATAGCTACTTGCCCCACCTGCTGCGCTACCCCGCCGCCACCAGTCCCGCCTTCAAGCTCTCCAGGGGCAGACATTCAGGTGTGTGTGTGTGTAGGTGGGTGGGTTTACCTAGTTGTATTTACCTAGCTGTGAAATATGGGAGCAGGCAACACTCATGGGGTCCGTCTCCAAATCTCTATCGATCAAGCTTGGCAGTGAATTCATGAATATTTTTGGCTTCAACCATTTCGTATTCGAGGTCGTTCCAGGTGGTATTGCATCAATGAGAAACGCTATGTTTCTTGATGCCTCTCAGGAACCTTGTCTTCCTCGATTTCTCTCCGTAACCTCTCTTTTTTTATTGTCTAATACAAACAGGTCATCCCTGTCGATCGTTTCCACTTCCTTCATCACCCTGTGCATTATAATCAGATCATTTTCTCTTCTCTTTTCCAAGGTAGGCGAACCAAATCTTTCGAGTCTTCTCATATGTCATGTCTCACTATTTTTGTCGATGCCCTCTGGATTCTTTCTATTTTCGTAATATTTTTCTTTGTGTGAAGACGACACCGCTGCTGCATATTCCAATCTTGGTTGAATCGCCCACACGATCAGTTTCATCATATCCTCATCCATGTAGTGAACGCCACCCTAATGTTGGTCAGGAGTTTGTATATTTCTCTTGTAACCTTTCTTATGTGTTTATGTGGGGAAAAGTTCTTTCGGAATGTTACACCTAAATCCTTTTCCTCTTGTGCTTTCTCAATTTGATCTCTCCTTATTTTATAATTCCAGCTGTATCTCCTGTTTCCTTTGCCCAACTCAAGAACCTCACATTTCTTAACGTTACTCGTAAATTTCATTTCTCACTCCTGGTTCCAACTATAAAATTTATTAAAGTCTTATTGCAGCCCTCTTCCTCCAGCACTCTTCTCATTAACTTTGTATAATCAGTGTGTGTGTGTGTGTGTGTGTGTGTGTGTGTGTGTGTGTGTGTGTGTGTGTAATAATAATAATAGTGGTAATAGTAATAATAGGTTTATTCATCAAGAAGCAGAATACAAAGACTCGTGAAATATTTCATGTTTCTGAAAAGATCTTGGCTTACAATTAATCAATTTCAGAGTTACCCTTTGCGTACTGAGATTTTGTTGAGACAGTTAAGAAGAAAAGAAATCAGTTACTTTAAAAAAAAAAAAAATTTGAAGAATAAAAAGTAAAAAGTAAAAAAGTGAAGATATTGAATAAAAAAAAAGTAAAATCTCAAAAAAAGTCTACCAATGTAAAAGAAAAAAAAAGAAAAAAAAAAAGAAAAAAAGGTCTACCAATGTGTGCACTGATTATGAGAGGGCGCTTTACAAATTTTCGTTCAGTTTTCGTACTACATAAGGAATTGTGGAGTTTCGGTACCGCTCTGTCCTGCACCTGACGGGTGGCATCCTGTTGATGTGTCTGCTCTGGCGACGAGTTGCTGTTCGCTGTAGAAGCAGATGTGAGTGCGCCGATTTCAACAGCTTCTTCCCAAACCCGAGGGTGAGCTGCTCTCTTCTGTCATCCAACCTGGGAAGTCCAAACCTTGCCAGCGTGCCGGTGTAGCTGCGATAGTAGTGGCCAAGGATGATGCGACACTCTCTTTTGTACGGATGCCAGAGCAGTTCGTTGTGCGGCAGTGAGGGCTGGATGCCATACTGGACATGCGTACTCCAGCACGGGTCGGATCCTCTGACAGTACAGGGAAATTAGCTGGTCCTCTGTTGCTCCGAAGGACCTTGCTCGGAACAGTATAAAAAGTCTTCTGGACGCCTGAGTGATTATGTGGTCCACGTGGTCTTGCCAATTTAGACGAGGTGATGACAAGCCCTACCACTTTAGCTGAACTGACCTGCGGTATTTCGTTGTCACTGAGATGAACAGTTGGGAACGCCACATCCCTCTTGAGGAAGCTGATATTGATGATCTCGCATTTGCTTGGGTTTTTTATTAGTTTGAGCGTCTGTGTCTGTGTGTGTGTACCTGGCAGATGTTTATGTTGCAGGTCATGTGAACGGTGAATGACAGCCAGCGAGGTGAAGTCTGTCCGTTGCATCATCATATAGTTGGGCATGCTGCTTTTAATGTATATAACGTATTCAAAAATTTTAATTGGGGTAAAATTAAATATTGCCGAAGAAAGTTGGACAGTCAATGTAGTTTTTAGTTTCGCTTTTAAAAGACAGCACGAATTATTAGAGTATGACTTTCCCTTAATATGAGTGATAATTGGAAGGGTGCGTGCAGATTGACGGTCTTACCTTCCTACACCGTGTCACGTCATATTGACTTTGTCTTCGACTGCAGAAATTATCACTATCGTTAATTCTTTTTATGAACCTCCAGTATTTGCGGTGTGTGTGTGTGTGTGTGTGTGTGTGTGTGTGTGTGTGTGTGTGTGTGTGTGTGTGTGTGTGTGTGTGTGTGTGTGTGTGTGTGTGTGTGTGTGTGTGTGTGTGTGTGTGTGTGTGTGTGTGTGTGTGTGTGTGTGTGTAATTCACCTCTTGGTCTGCTGCGGGTCTCTCGAGACAGCCAGCCGTTCCCCTACGGAAGAGCACAGAGCTCATAGTACCGATCTTTGGGTAGGGCTGAGACCACTCACACACAATGAAATGTGTGTGTGTGTGTGTGTGTGTGTGTGTGTGTGTGTGTGTGTGTGTGTGTGTGTGTACCACGGATCCAGTGCCGCACCTATAAACATAAACCTGGGTCGAAGGGCTTAAAGGTCTTTTTTCTCCCACTTCTAATTTCCTTTTTGTTGTTTATATAAATTGAGAAAGACTTCGGATTAGTTTTACAATTAGCTGCAATATTTTCTTACCTACTCTTTGCTTGACATACTATACCTGGCTACATGGTGTTTCCGTTTTTTGTTTCTGCTTCATGATCTTCAATTCTGTTATTTTCGGGCGAGCTTTACACTTTCTTTTGCCGGTGTAACAAATGATTGATGTCGCTGTTAAACCACAATGGACTTTTAAGTGTAATGTCGCTTCAAGTGGATAAATGTATTCTACTGAGTACCTAAGTATTTTGATTTGAAAGTTTAGTCACGCTTCTTCTACGCTGAAATCATCTAATAAATGCATTTCTGTCACTTTGCGTCTGATTTTTACGAAATTTGCTCTATTGAAATTAGGCACCATTATCTTGTTTTCAGTCACTTCTTTGAGCTCTAGTGTCGATCGGTAATGATTTGTGATCGCAAGAATCGAAATGTTCTCCTACCGCAACATTACCGGCTAGAATACCCCGGGTCACTAAACAAGATCTAGTGTATTATTTTGTCGAGTTGGTTCTGTAACCATTTGACTTCTAAAAAAATCAATCATTCTTTGTGATTCCACCTCTGAACCCGAAAGTGACAAGTATATATATATATATATATATATATATATATATATATATATATATATATATATATATATATATATATATATATATATATTTATATATATATATATATATATATATTTTTTTTTTTTTTACAACAAAGGAGGCAGCTCAAGGGCACACACAAAAAAAAACAATAATAAAAAAAAAGCCCGCTACTTGCTGCTCCCAAAAAAGAATTAAAAGAGGTGGCCGAAAGAAAGATCAATTTCGGAAGGAGAGGTGTCCTGATACCCTCCTCTTGAAAGAGTTCAAGTCGTAGGCAGGAGGAAATACAGATGAAGGAAGATTGTTCCAGAGTTTACCAGCGTGAGGGATGAAAGAGTGAAGATGCTGGTTAACTCTTGCATAAGGGGTTTGGACAGTGTAGGGATGAGCATGAGTAGAAAGTCGTGCAGCGGGGCCCCGGGAGGGGAGGCATGCAGTTAGCAAGTTCAGAAGAGCAGTCAGCGTGGAAATATCGATAGAAGATAGAAAGAGAGGCAACATCGCGGCGGAATTTAAGAGGTAGAAGACTATCAGTAGGAGGAGGAGAGCTGATGAGACGAAGAGCCTTAGACTCCACTCTGTCCAGAAGAGCTGTGTGAGTGGAGCCCCCCCACACGTGAGATGCATACTCCATACGAGGGCGGACAAGGCCCCTGTATATGGATAGCAACTGCGCGGGGGAGAAGAACTGGCGGAGACGATACAGAACGCCCAACCTCGAGGAAGCTGATTTAGCAAGAGAGGAGATATGAAGTTTCCAGTTGAGATTTTGAGTTAAGGATAGACCGAGGATGTTTAGTGTTGAAGAAGGTGACAGCTGAGTGTTGTCGAAGAATAGGGGATAGGTGTTTGGAAGATTGTGTCGAGTTGATAGGTGGAGAAATTGAGTTTTTGAGGCATTGAAGGACACAAGGTTCCTTCTGCCCCAATCGGAAATGATAGCAAGGTCTGAGGTTAAGGGGAGCGTCTGCCATGTTCTAAGATATTATCAGAGGATCACCATTTTCTCACAGGTGATGTGTACCTTGAGTAGGAACATCATGTACAGTTTTGGTGAAGATTTGTTGAAAAAAAAAATTATGAATTTTTTTTCAAAAATTTCAAAATTTTGAAACTGAAAAAAAGCATATTTAGAGTTTAGATAGCTCAAAAATAAAAACACCACTGGAACGGGCATACAAAATAAGTGTATTCCTGGAGATTACTTTTCCATTTTTTTTTTTTTTTTTTTTCTTCAAAGTTTAAACTTAGAAAATTTATATAAAAATTTTGATGATGTTTATCCAGATTCTGATCACTAGCATTTATAGCTAATTTTTTTCTCTTTCCAACGCTATCTTTATGTTTGTGCTAGGTCCATAAATAACTTAGAAATATCAAATAAATGCGCGTGTGACCCTGTTTTGAGAAAACGAAGGAAAACTAAATTTATCGATCGCCCATCGATTCTGCTCTCCGATGACAATGTATTGGTAATGAATGTCAATGTAACTCTAACCCTGTGTAAAAAAATATCCTCTATTGCAAAAATTACGGACATAAAAGCACTGATTCATGTATGCATATTTTGGCGCGTAAAGCGCTCTGTATGGCAACACTACCAGATATTTAAAGGGCCGCCAGACCGCGCGAGGATTTAAATTTTAAAAAACTAACCTCGCCACGTGACACCCCATTGTATCCCTGGTATGATGAGCCCATAAAGTGAATTTCGAGGAATTAAAAATATTCATCAAAAATACCCCCCCAGACGCTCCCCTTAAGCGTTCTGCAGCCTCCAGTCTGGAGTCGTGTACTTCCTGATGTGTTGGTCTTCTATTGAAAGAAGTTGAATAATGCAGAGTGGAGTCGTCGGCGTATGAATGGACAGGACAGTTTGTTATGGAAAGAAGATCATTGATGAATAACAGGAAGAGAGTGGGTGATAGGACAGAGCCCTGTGGAACGCCACTGTTGATAGATTTAGGGGAAGCGCAGTGACCGTCTACCACCGCAGAGATAGAACGGCCGGAAAGGAAACTGGAGATAAAGGAACAGAGAGGGGGATAGAATCCGAAAGAGGGCAGCTTAGAAAGCAAAGACTGGTGCCAGACTCTATCGAAGGCTTTCGATATGTCTAGCGCAACAGAGAGAGGATGACCAAGAGTCAGTTAAGAGAGCAAGAAGATCGCCAGTAGAACGCCCCTTGCGGAATCCATACTGGCATATATATATATATATATATATATATATATATATATATATATATATATATATATATATATATATATATATATATATATATATATATATATATATATGAGAGAGGTTATAATTAAAGTCTCCTAAAATCAGTGACTCGCTGTTTTTAAGTGATTCTCGCATAACACTATACTTTTCAATATCATTCCGGAAGCCTGTAGGTGACGAATATATTTATTTCATTTTTTCCCACTACATTTACTCTCACAGATGTTCCACATTAATGTCTCTTGGTGTTCTGTCAGTAGGTTGCAAATAACTTTTGACCTCTACGGTTGATGCGAACTTTGTTGAAGAGTCTATAGCTTTCTATATTGTATTCTGAAAGTTAAATCAGCATTTGAGGTGTCAGTGAATGTCTCAGTTATAGCAATTACGTCAGTTTTTTTCTGCTGAAACAAGGTATCTCAGTTCTACCATCTTATTTCCTAGGCTACGGACATTGAAACTGAAAGCTTCTATCTTATCTTGAACTTCAGTTTCGAAGTTAGTGTTACTCGTGGTTTTACAATAAGGCGTCAGGACAGGATGGAGAGACGAAGTCCAGAACAGTTTTTGATCGAAAATCTCGCATTGCTTCGTTTAACAGCTTTCCATATCTAGCTACTCCAGCAGAGGACATATGCAGAACTTCCATTTGAAACAGACTACCTTGGTTGTAGAAATGATCGCAGAAGTCAAGCATTCCCACGTCGAGTTCCCTGCAAAGTGTCTAGAAGCGATTATTTAGGCTAAAGGCCTATTATAGAATTTGTTGCCAACTGAGGTCCTTGGAAGTATTTCAGAAATAACAATATATAGTGATTTAGTCTTGTGCTGGCTGAGTCTACGGCAATTATCCAGCAGTTCCTTGGAGAAGCCTCGACAGAGACCTCGCCGAGGGCAGCTGTGATGTCGTCGATTATATCTTCTGGGTTTCAATAACTGCGCCGTCGTCAGGGGACTCCCCCATAGACTTCAATCACCTGGTGGCGAATCATGGAGTCCCAAACAGGAAAGTGTTGTGCTGCTTCTCCTGCTCTTCCAATATAGCAAATCTGTTCAAACAATTAGTTGGGTAATTGGCACATCGAGCAGGTCTGGCACCTCCTTTCATTGTAGTGAAACCCGTTTCTGAAGTACTTCTGCCACATCCCTCAGATCCCTGTGACGAGTCATCTTCAGTTGTTGGGGAGGACTGGAGTGCGGGTGTAGCGGATGAGGGTGCAGAGGTGGTAGACGATATGCCAATGTTCACTTGGTTGATTTCATGCAAGGTATCAACAGTGCGGTTTTAGCTTGATGATCTTCTCTTGGCCAGCTGACAGCTTCACGTCTTTCTCCTTGAGTCTTGTTTCCCTGTGCTGTTTCATCAGCCACATCCTGCAGACGGCCGAATGATCTTTAAAGAAGAGGGATTTTTTTTAACACGATGAACACTTGTTCAAAGCTATTGTGATTGTATCTAGGGAAAAAAAAAATTCATGGCGGGGTCAGGTGATGAGATGGCGCAATGGAGTCATTGTGGCAGGTGTGTGGAGTCGGAGAATGAGTGTGATTGAGCAATGCACCTGAGGTCAAGTCAGCTGATGGAGCAGTGCTGCGTATTTAAGCAAAGATGAGGTGCTGGCAAGAGGAGGCACGCTCCCCCTTGTCTTCTACCAAAATATGGCGGCTGAAGGGGCTCTCACACATTCCCGGTCCCGGTCGCGACCGTCCCCGATGACTCCCGATAAGCCGGTCGCCGGTCGACCGGCTGTAAGATCGGGGGTTGTCGGCGGCAGACCGCCGGTCGACCGCCGGTCGACCCTGAGGACCGTAGACGCAGCCGACCACCGCCGGTCAACTTTAAAATTTTCAAAGATATCGGCGATGCGCCCGGTCGACCGGCGGTGGAAAATGTCGGTCGACGGTCAACCGGCGGTCGACCGGCGGTCAGCCGCCGACACCCACGGCAGCCCGGCGGCAGACCGGCGGTCGACCGGCGGTGCGAGTGAACACCTGTGTCTGACCTGGGGATTAGCGAGGGAGGAAGGAGGAAAACGAAGAGGAACAGGTAGGAGCGAGGGATGAAGAGAGAGGGAGATGCGATAAAGGAGGAAGAGGAATGGGTGAAAAAAAATATATATATACCCTATAGATATATATATATAGATATATAGATACATATAGATAGATAGATAGATAGATAGATAGATAGAGAGAGAGAGAGAGAGAAAGAGAGAGAGAGAGAGAGAGAGAGAGAGAGAGAGAGAGAGAGAGAGAGAGAGAAGGGAAGGAATGGAAGGAGGAACAGGTGGGAGGGAGGAGAGAGAGGGAGGGATGGAGGAGGAGGAAGGAAGGAGAGAGGGTGGAAAGAGATGAAAAGAAAGGAGGAAAAGGAATGGGTGAAAGAGAGAGTTTTATGCACATGAATGAATTTAGGTATGAAGCTATTTATGAGGTAATTATAAATATGAAAATGCAAAGAAAGTGTTTTCTCGTCGATGTGCAGCAGGTCTGCCGCCGGTAGACCGGCGGTCTGCTGCGCCCCAGCCGGCGGTCTACCGCCGACTGACCTGCTGCAGTCGCCGGTCGGAGAAATCGAAAATCGTATATGGTCGCCGGTCTACCGCCGGTAAACCGCCGGCTTACCGGCGGTAAGCCGCCGGTCCGGGGATTATTGCCTATTTTGTCGGCGGTCAGGCCCCGATCGGCTTATCGGGAGTCATCGGGGACGGTCGCGACCGGGACCGGGAATGTGTGACTTTATTTATTTGACAGTACAGCCCGCGCGGATCATGGCATCTCCATCCATCCTAGCTCCATGGTAGCAACAGTAACTCCCCTTATCATATAACTTCAACCCTGACTTACGAAGTTGGTCAGCTGTAGCTGCTGGGCTTCAACTTCTTGACCTGAGTGAAGCATGTGCAGGTGATGCGGCAGGGTGTGGGTGACCCAGCTCGTCAGTCAGTCACACTCACTCAAGCTTTGACAGTCAACACGTCAGACAGATATCTAGAATAAGCGATACACTCAGCAGTTCCAATCACGGAAGTCGAGGCAAAGGATCACCTTTGTAGTATGTAGTGATATTTCTCCCTAACATGACATAGTCATGTCTTGGTAAATGTGGTACGATATTTGGTACAACATTACGGTACAATATTTAATAGTATTAGTATGGTACGAAAGCGATACATAGAGACAGTACGAAGTTACGGTACTGATTATTTCTTTGGCACGAAGTTATATCGTATTGCATGATCTGCTGTCCACAGCACAGAACCACACGGGCGGTTGATTACACATGAAAACACACCGAAGGCTATGATATGAAGAGTTGCAGAGATATATATATATATATATATATATATATATATATATGTATGTGTGTGTGTGTGTGTGTGTGTGTGTGTGTGTGTGTGTGTGTGTGTGTGTGTGCACGAGAGAGAGAGAGAGATCCTGCATTTTCGGAGATGTGTTCAAATTACTCCTAACGAATGTACTCATTAGTGGCTGAGCCAAACCCAGCTTCCTTCCTTTACTAATTAATTGCATTGCGCCACCTCTAGACTCCCTGACAGGATCAATATCTGACCATGGCCACAGACCCAAACTGTCCAGCCGCGCCGCTGCTCCTCGTGAGTGTCGTCCATCACTCTATTATCGTATGATTGCCAGTTTGTACGCACCCGGCCAGCACGCATAGTACAAAAACTTGAGCTGAGGTATTATAAGCAAAATAATGTCAAAATAAAGTATTATGGTGAACTATTATTTTCACAAAGTAAATTTTTATACTTCTTCATTTTCCGTCTTCCCATCTTATGTAAGAATTGGAATGGTGCGTTTGCATATTAGCGAATATACCCTAATGACGGGAGGGCCAGTTGTTGATCATAGCCAGGACTTATATGGCCGTTGTTCACGGGCATTGTATTTTTTCTACACCGGCATTTGAAGTTAGAACTGAAATATGCAAAAGCCAAGGGAATAGTTAAGAACGGGGTTCAGAGGCGGGTCCAAGATTCCTTTGAAGGAGGATGAAAGTTAGTCAGGGGACTTACTCTCTGGCCATGTTTGAAGCTGGAAATGCTGGAATGTTTCTTTGGCATCAGGCAGAAGCTGGAAAGTCATAGTTTTTCACACTGGAGGGACCTCCAGCCCTTACCACTTTACCAACATCCACAGAATGAGCATTAGGCAGGCATGTTTATTTAATCAGCATTTTTATCAAGTATGAATTACTCTTTAAAAATTACAACAACCCACAGCCTCGTTGTTGAAGGATTGATTTTCTTCTTAGTTTGGAGTAAGTCCGTTAATAACAAACAAACAAAAAAAAAAAAAAAACATCTGACCCGCTAAAAAATATCCTCCTTTACTACTTTATTAGCCATTACTGGTGTAATTGGGGATTTTTTTCTATTTTGTAATATTTTGTGTTTGTGATTAGTCGTGAAGGTGCGCTGTCGGGTGAATAGTGTGAGGTGACAAGTCGTCATTGTTATTGGTTCGTCCTGTGTCAAGGTTGAAAGGTAGAAAGGCAGCTGATATTTGTAATATCAGTGCCGAGCTGTTCAAAGCTGGAGGTGAGGCCCCGTGGCTGTTGGTCCCTATCTGGATAGGGTAAAGGGACCTCCAGGACTGCAACAACTACCGTGATATTACCCTGCTCGGTTTCCCAGTCAAGAAACGTGCCCATCTATTGCTCATGCGGATTCGCAACTAGCTGCTGAAGCTGCATATATCTGAGTGTTGTGCAGCTGACTTGCCAGATGGGCGAGCCTCCCATAACTCACTCTGCGAGTGGGGTACCTCTTTGGCCGACTGGTTAAGGAGTGGCTCTCCCGTCTCGCTGGTCGCGGGTTCGATCCCCGGGGCCGGCAAAACCTTTCCTCGTCTGGATTAATTTATCGTGTGTTTCGTTACACGCTGTGGTCGTGTGGGAGTGTAGTAAAAGAGTATATTCTGGCGTTTCACTGGTATTTCCACACGACTACTGCGTGTAACGAAACACACGATAAATTAATCCAGACAAGGAAAGGTTTTCCCGGCGCCGGGGATCGAACCCGCGACCAGCAAGACGGGAGAGCCACTCCTTAACCAGTCGGCCAAAGAGGTACCCCCACTCACAGAGTGAGATATGGGAGGCTCGCCCATCAGGCAAGTCGCTGCACTACATGAACAGTCCGAGTCCACGCCTGGAAAGTCGACAACTGACCTTATCCTAGCACTTCGTGTTCTGGTGGAGCGCCGACGTGAGTTTCGACATGGGATGCTTGCAGGTTATGTCGATCTCAAGAAGGTGTTTGATTCAATGCATCGCGAGGGACTCCGGGATCTCCTTCGACTCCGCGGGATTCCTCCAAGCGGGGCCGGATTAGGCTTAATAGAGGCGTGAGGCACGATCAGCTTGGGGGCCCCCATCCCTAAATGTGTATGTAATTAACAGAACAAAAATTAAATAAATTGCTTGTCACTATAGTTTATTAAAAAAATCGAAGTGCACCACTATTGGTAACTTAAAGAAACACTTTTCCAGTTTTCTTTCTAAAAAATCTTCAATGATATCATCAAAACTCAGGAAAATATCACATTCGATGTTCATAAGCCGAAAATTGTAGTCATGACTGGGACATTGCTAAACGAAGCTCATCTTTTATACGCTTTAGCTTCAAGCAAGTTCATTCTCCACTTAATTAGGCACCATTAATGAGAGAAAGATTTTCAGCATGATCTCGATATTCGGAAATGTTGATGACAGTCCTTGATCTCTGATCATATATTTATTTATATACAAATATTTACAAAATTCATACCCCCAAATTTATGCCCAAAAATCTTTACAAACTTATAACCAGTGAATAAGAACCTGAAAGCTTAATTTATTCCAGTAAACCATGTCAACTTTAGGTGTTGCCTTCCGTATGGCTAACTAACTGACCATTCAATGGCACTGATAGGTAACTATATGAGACTTGTGCCTCATGGTTAATCCGGCCCTGTCTGGCAAGGACCGTTGGTCTATTGACGCCTGTACTCTGGGACTGATCGAGAGTGCTGTGAAGTGTGTATTTTGGGGGGGTCGTCTCCAGCTTCTCCTAGCCCCACCACCTTTCAACGAATGTATGGACTACTAGGTATTAGGTAGAGTTTTGGAGCATCTGTTGGCAGTATCGTTTCAGGGTCACCGACTTAGTTTTTGCCGATGATTCAGTAATCCTTGAGGAGTCACTGGAGGTTCTGATTCTCTCGAGGTACAGCAGGTGTTTGCCTGTTTGGAGGCCTACTAGATGAAACAACACAATATCTTCATTCGTGTGGCGAAGACATTGATATCTTGGAAAATTTCACGTACCTTGGTAGTGTAGTTCAGAACAACGTGGGTCTCGCCAGGAAGTCTTAAGGGGCTCTCACACATTCCCGGTCCCGGTCGCGACCGTCCCCGATGACTCCCGATAAGCCGATCGGGGCCTGACCGCCGACAAAATAGGCAATAATCCCCGGACCGGCGGCTTAACGCCGGTAAGCCGACGGTTTACCGGCGGTAGACCGGCGACCATATACGATTTTCGATTTCTCCGACCGGCGACTGCAGCAGGTCAGTCGGCGGTAGACCGCCGGCCTACCGGCGGCAAACCTGCGGCACATCGACGAGCAAACACTTTCTTTGCATTTTCATATATTTATAGTTACCTCATAAACAGCTTCATACCTAAATTCATTCGTGTGCATAAAACTCTCTCTCTCTCTCTCTCTCTAAATCTAAATCTATATCTATTTTTCTATCTATCTATCTATCTATCTATCTATCTGTCTATATATATATATATATCTATATATATATATATATATATATATATATATATATATATATATTATATATATATATATATATATTTTTTTTCTTTTTTCTCTCTCTCTCTCTCTTTCACCCATTCCTCTTCCTCCTTTATCTCATCTCCCTCTCTCTCTCTTCGTCCCTCGCTTCTACTTGTTCCTCCTCGTTTTCCTCCTTCCTCCCTCGCTAATCCCCAGGTCAGACACAGGTGTTCACTCGCGGTCTACCGCCGGTCTGCCGTGGGTGTCGGCGGCTGACCACCGGTCGACCGGCGACATTTTTCGACACCGCCGGTCGACCGGGCGCATCGCCGATATCTTTGAAAATTTTAAAGTTGACCGGCGGTGGTCGGCTGCGTCTATGGTACTCAGGGTCGACTGGCGGTAGACCGGCGGTCTGCCGCCGACAATCCCCGATCTTACAGCCGGTCCACCGGCGACCGGCTTATCGGGAGTCATCGGGGACGGTCGCGACCGGGACCGGGAATGTGTGAGAGCCCCCTTAAGGTGGACTGGCCTGGCCCACGATGTTATGGACTCGTTCAGTATGAGTATATGGCGTTGTCGGTACCTGTGTAGAAGGACAAAGGTCCGGATTTTCAAGTCGCTTGTGCTCCCTTTCTACTTCCATGGCAGTAACACATGGACACTAAATATTGACTTGAAGGGGCAGATTGATGCCTTTGGTAATAGATGTCCACGCAGAATCATGGGATATTGTTGGAATGACTTTGCTTCAAACCGGCGACTACTCCATAAGACTGATTTGAGGCCTTTTTCATTACCTGTATCCTGTTACCTGCATAGTTCTTGAATGCCAACTCCGTTTATACGGGGAGGTGGCACGCTACCCAGAAACCGACCTTACTCACCGAATTGATTCTGTAAGAGACAATATCCCAAGTGGAGGGATGCCCTCAGAGTTTGTGGCTTGAGCAAGTCGATATATCCTGCCAGGAAGTACTTAGAATGGGATGGGGGCCTGGATGGAGACTTGCCGGAAGGAATCCCGGGTTTGGCGGCGTAGGGTGGGCAAGGCGACGCGCTTCCCGTTATTTGCTCCTATTGATTGATTGATTGATTGAACCCTTTTTTCGCAACTGTTGTGGATCAGAATATTGTAGGCATTTCTTTACACCCTTTGTTTAGCCCTTGGTCTGTCTCTTAACGTGGAAAGAGAAAATCAGATAGTAATGTGATGTGCCCCTTCTTGCAGCCACCCTAGTGTTGGGGGTGCCCACTGTGCGGCGTCAAGTGCAGAGCTACCTCATGACCACACTTGCCAACCTCATCAACTCCATGTCGCCCCTCGAGATGAAGGAGTGTATCATCGTCGTCTTTGTGGCTGAGGTGAGGTCACGGACAAGTGTTAGAGGCAGCCAAAAAGTTGACTGATAGATTTTTAGCGAAGTACACAATTACTAAAGAAAGCACATTTAAGTTGGGCATATAATTATGTATTAACACATGCTATTAAATTATCTTTTTCTTTGCTCCCTCTGTACTGTCTCTAGATTTCTTTGAGCAGATAAAAGCAAATATCTTAAAGTGTGTTTTTTTATTCAAATTTGGTATAAAAGGCTTAAATAATTCACTTGTTATAATGGTTTTCATATGGATAACAATATGAGAATATATGTGCGAGTTAATTATGGTAGAGTTGACTATTCTTAGATTGAAAAAGGAAAACTTGGAGGAATAGAGAGGAAGAAGGTTAGAAACTGAGATAATTGAGAAGCTTGGCATATGCAGAATGGTCAAACCTCCTAAAATCTTATGACACTTCTGCTGTATAAAAGATAAAGGTAAAGTTGGGTGCATATCCTGTAGCAGCACATGACTGCTGTACTCATCTCTGTTGCATTGGCTCTTTGAATCTGTGGTGGAAAGAACCCATTACCCTGGGACACGGACCAGTGTGAAGTACGGGATTGCCACAGTTTACCTTTCCCAGGTTTCCCCAGGTACCCATTTATCGACCAGCCCAAAAGGGAAGATGAACAGCTGGGTGAGCTGCATGCGAACTGTCTGGACCGGAACTCGAACCAGGGCCCGCAGATTCATTGCTAGGCATGCTAACCATTGCTCCATGGAGGCCCTCAGTTATCAGCAATGATGGAGCAACTGGTCATGGCAGCAGTCAAATCTGTGTTCCAGAGCAGGGGTTGCAAAGAATTTCTGGGTACAATCAGGCCAACTTTGGAATCTGACTCTGGTGGAACCAGATATCAGATCCCTTTCTTAGGATCTAGAATGCCATTTGAAACCACAAAGTCATCAAGATCAATTGATAATGAATATTACCTACATGGTGAACTTATTCATTGGGATATAAAGTAAGGGCACGAAATTATTGTTAAAAGATTGAAAGGGAAGCAAATTTTTGACAGAATTTAAGAGGTAGAAGGCAATCAGTAAGTCTAGTGTTTGAGCTATTTTGTAACCTGCATTTTCTCTTTCTTTCATTAATAAATTGGACTTTCTTCCAACAGTGGGACATAGATTATGTACATCAGGTTGCCTCACAAATTGAAAGGAAGTAAGTGAATTTTGTTATTTTTAAGTAACCACTCAAATAAAATAAAAAAAAATCCAAAGATCAAATTTGTTTGACAATTTTTTTTTTTTTTATTTTTTTTTTTTTTTTTTTTTTTTTTCAATGCATTGTTAATAATAGGTACGTTTTGAAAATTTTGCCCTCTAAATTTTCCCTTTCCCTCAATAGTTGGAGAGAGGGGAAGCCACAAGATTAGATCTTTAGGTCTGTGTTCACTGGTCACTGTTCCATGCCAGCTCATGAATACCACTTACAGGTTTCCGGAGCACCTGGAAAGTGGCCTCCTAGAGGTCATCTCTCCCCCAGAAACCTTCTACCCTGATATGAACAATTTAAGGCAGACTCTTGGTGACCCCATTGAGCGAGTCAGGTGGGTAACTCTCTAGTGTGGGGGTACAGTACAACCTGTACCCAGGGGAAGACTTGTAGCATAAGCAGTGGACTGAACTAAGCCTTCAGACACTGGCTTCATGATTTTTAACATAACTAATTTAACTAAAAAGTAGTCATAGCATAACGTTGTTTGATTGAAGCACTACAAATCATATAGAAATTGTTTATTTTAAGTTGATTTTTTTTAATATGTAGCTAACACTAAAATCCTTGTTGCTTAGCCAGCAAACAGTATTAAGATATGATGTACTGTTAACATTTTTCATTAATTCTCCTCTTTTTTTTCTGGCTTACTTGGAGTTATTTACCTTGAGGATGGTTAGAGTGACTATAATGCATTCACTTTGGAACAACCACACAAACTGTATTCATCCTTTGGGGGCCATGATAGATATGTCAGCCTTATCAAAATGAAGAACTCCTTCTGCAGATGGAGAACCAAGCAGAATCTGGACTTTGCCTTCCTCATGATGTATGCACAGCCCAAAGGAACCTTTTATGTGCAGCTAGAGGATGATATACAGACAAAAAAAGGGTATATTGCCACTATGAAGAGATTTGCTCTGCAGAAGACTGCAGAGAAGAAGAATTGGTTTGTATTGGACTTCTGTCAGCTGGGTTTTATAGGTAAGTTACAATGATTCTGCTATTTTTAAATTGATTTGAAAGTTGAATATGTATATAAATGATTGCAACAGCTCCTGAGGATCAGTCAACAATTTTGCTTTTAGCTGGAGGTACAAGATTGAAGGCTGCTACCTTCCATACTTTTTTTTTTTTTTTTTTTTTATATATATATATATATATATATATATATATATATATATATATATATATATATATATATATATATATATATATATATATATATATATATATATATATATATATATATCTATATCTATATATATATATATATATATATATATATATATATATATATATATATATATATATATATATATATATATATATATATATATACAAGTTAAGAATCCCTTATTCAAAATCCCTGGAACCAAATGTGGTGCAGATTTCAATTTTTTTTTATTTTGGGACATGCAGTCCCTTTTGACATTTTCAACAATATCTTTACACCACACAGCACACAACACGCGGTAATCACAATGAGTAATGAGCGAAGGTGTTACTGCGATGACTGCTGTCAACAAACTAACGCATAGCAGCACCAGAGTTGCCAGGTCTTGGACTGTGTTCCCACCCAATCCTATCCCTAAAACCGCCCAAAACACGCGGTGGTGGCGGGCAGATGTTTTGACGCCCAAGGTGTCGACGCAGCAGTAGGTTTACCCGCCCAATTTGGCAGGTATATTGCAGACCTGGCAACCCTGAGCAGCACACAACAGCTGTTAATGGTGGAACCTTCCCATCACTTTGTGGAATTTTCAATTTGTGACATCATGTCAGCATTAAAAAAAAATTGGATTTTGGCGGCTTTCGGATTTTGGAATTTCGGATAAAAGGATATATACCTATATATATATATATATATATATATATATATATATATATATATATATATATATATATATATATATATATATATATATATATATATATATATATATATATATATATATATATATATATATATATATATATATATATATATATATATATATATATATATATATATATATATATATATATATATATATATATTATATATATATATATATATATATATATATATATATATATATATATATATATATATATATATATATTTATTTATTGATTTATTTGTATGTGGGGGGGGGGGGGGGTCACACTTATACAGTTGAAGAATTTGAATCATTAGTTGTAATAAGGAATTACCAGTTCCTTGCAATGATCACCTCTGTCTAGCTTGGCTGCAGTTCACTACGATCAGAGCAAAACATATACCATAATGAACAATGGCTGTCCACAGGAAAAATGTTCAAGTGTGTAGAGCTCCCCTACTTGGTACAATTTTTCATTATGTTCTATAATGATAAACCTGTGGACTGGCTTCTCGACTATCTCATCCAGACGAAGATCTGTAACTTGGACAAGGATACCGTAAGTGGTCCCTGATGTGCTGTCTGCTGGTAGTGGCCTCTGCCCCAGTCTAGCCCCACTGACCCTGTCTTGTAAATACTTCAAGCCATTATTGTTAGAAGTGATATACTGATATGAAAATAAGAATCTCTGAAGGCTATGCAGTATGAATGCAACAAGAAACTGCTCAGCAATTCATGAATTTATTCCCGATTTTGGATCTAAAAGTTGTTTGAGAAAATTACTTTGAAAGCCCTGCAAAGGGGATAAATCTTGAGAGACTTGCTACATCTTGTTGCTTACCCACAATATATGGCTGTCTGATTGGATCAAATGATTGCAAGCATAAACCATAATGTTGTTCACCAGTTTGCCATTTGATTTTTTGTGCAAAGAAAGAGCCAGACTGCTAGCAGGAGAAATAATTACTTACTAACCACTAATAAGGTGATGGTCTAGAGAATGCTTGACCCCTGGCAGAGTACCCGTAGTCCGTGCATCACCTTCTGTTAACTGGTGGCCGGATCTTGTGTGTAAGATATCTTAGTCCCCATTATACTCTATTTCAATACTTTAAATGTGGCTTTGGTTTACTGAATTTGATACTTATTCCTTGCATGCCTGATTCTGTCACTGTGTAGGACCTTCAAGCATGAGCAGGGCTGCCCCCAGGTACATGTGGCCACTCTGGTTCTGGATGCATCCCATATCCATGACTGTGTATATGTATATTAATTTGCTCATTGCATACTTATTTAGATGCTGCTGTTGTTTATCAAGGAAAGTCTAAATTCATATATGTACAGATTTTGTTTTTAAGGCATGTGGTGAGGAAAGGGAAAATGGATGATGAATTGGGGACTGCTAATCATGCATATAGAGGAAAGTCTGTTGGTGTGAGGCGATAATGACCGTAGAAGAAGAAAGTTGTTAGGTTTTAACAGTAACTGAGTTGAACAAATTTTTATGAGAAAGTGATGTTACAAACAAGGCCATTGTTGGTATATGTCCACTTAGACAAAATTTTTATGGATTATTTATCCATTGATATGAATAATGGTTTAAAGAGTATAGTCTGATCAATTTTGTGACAGCCAAATTAGAGTTATGTGTACGTATTATGACTAAAACAACTTAAATAGTAACACATTAGATTCCTTTTCATCTAACATGCACTCTACCTTCTTCTTGTTTTGACATTTTAACAGACTATAGTTTTATGCCTTTTGCCAGTGATTTCCACTTATTTCACTTATTCTACATTTAAGTAAACAGAAAAAGAACTACGCATATAAGGTAAAAATTAATAGAATTGAATATCAGACAAAATTCTCTCTCTCTCTCTCTCTCTCTCTCTCTCTCTCTCTCTCTCTCTCTCTCTCTCTCTCTCTCTCTCTCTCTCTCTCTCTCAACACACACACACACACACACACACACACACACAGATTTATTTAATAAAGGCTATAAGGATAACAGTGAATAATACAAATGCTTTTTTTTTTTTTTTTTTTTTTTATCTGAAACGAGTGTTAGGCTTACATTATAAACTATATCTTCAGCAGATGCCAGAAGGCATCCTAGCATCATGTGCCTTGGGACCCTTTCCAAACATGGTAGATCTTGAAGGTGAATTCATGTAGGAAACTGATGTTGGTGTAGATTGATCTCAGCTAAAGAAACTGACATTTCAGGAAAAACTTTCAAGACCATTGATCTCTCAGCATTGGTGACATTTTTACTTGTGTTCCACAATGACAAGCCTTGTGACTGGCTACTTGACCATCTTGTCCAGAACAGAGTTTGCAGATTTGACCAACCTTCGGTATGTCTCAACTTCACTTACTCCTTGCCTGGCTGAGTATTGCAAATCTGAGCATTAATATAGATTGATGCCATTTTTTCCTCCATGAGCTTATGAGTTTTCTTCTTTTACAAAACAACCAGTGAACACAGAAAAAAAAACAATTACCTAATTGACTGACATTACAAAAGCACCTGTTGGAGTGTTCTGCACCTTCACCAGTAGACCACAGTTGCTATACACTGTGTCACATTTTTGATGTGTGTTGCAATTGTGTTGTAACAGTTGTCTTTATGTCTGATGGTTAATTATACATAACAGTTATATTCAGATTCAGACTAAGGTATTGGAGCTCCTTCAGTTTTCTTCATTGTTTTAAAACTATTTTTTTAACAATATACTACTACTTAAGCTTCAAGCCAATTTTTGTAACTGAAGAAAGACATCACTTCCTTGGTCGTTTGGCTCCATAAATTTTTGGCTTCATGAATTCTGCGTGAATTTTCAAGTGTGTGCCACGTAAATTTTTTTTTTTTTTTTTTTTTTTTTTTTTCCATCCTTATTTTTGGGTTTCAAAGTTAAATTGAACATGCACTTTAAATGTAGATATTCTGCAACATATTACCAACTGGTAAACATAAAAGGAGAAAAGTCTTTCACCTGTACTTGAAAAGAGATCAGTGATACATGATTTTTATTCCTTTTAAGTAGACTGCTGTAGGGAACATAGGAATGTGTCATCTCCTGAAACCATCCTTGGATGAATATGCACTGTTGAGCACTACTCGGGAGGATGCATGGACTTTTTGTGGTTTGGCAATTTCCTGGTTTTCACGAATGGCTCAAAATATTTAGCTTTTACGATTATTTTTAAAGCTTTGAAATGTGCTCATATTTACCACACTTAAATTATAGAAAAGAGGAATGTGTTCATGCCATAGATTTATCTTGCCTTTTAGCAAAAGCTTTAAAACTGCAGATGCTTTATATTAGCCTACAGAATGAGTTTTCAATGATTGTGTATATATATATATATATATATATATATATATATATATATATATATATATATATATATATATATATATATATATATATATATATATATATATATATATATATATCAGGAAAATTATTGAAACAACTTTATTCAGTAAAGAGACTCAGTTGAAATAATAACTGATAATGTCAGTAGTAAAAAGGTGAGACTTTAAAGATAAGTATTTTATTAGTTTAGTGCTGGTATGGAAGAAAGTGCAAAAACATAACTATAGGAACTGTAAACTATATGATTACTTTATAATATCATAGAAAGAAAATGAACAAGATGGTCTTCCTTTAGTTTTCTGACTGTAATTGAATGGTTTTGAACACCCTATTTCACCTTTTTCTTTGGTGTCATTTGTTTTCCAAGAGCAGCCAAGCCCTGGTGAGGGAAAACTGTGTGGAACAGAGGAATTGTAGCCCCCTGGATCAGTACAAATTAAGGATCTCATGCCATGCCTTATTTAATCTCATGTTCACTTAACTGTTAGGTTCATCTCAGACAAAAACATACACTTTCTCAACATATTAATTATCTAGGTCAGGAAAGCAGGCAGCAGGCAAACACTCAAAGAACACAACTGTGCAACTGTGTGCTAACCTTTGTGCCACACATAACAGAATTATTTATGACTGGTATACCTGGCCATTTGCATACACCATTCCAACTGGTATTCACATCTGTTGAAAAACTACTCTTGAAAATACAGCTGAGGTATGAAAATTAAATTTTGTCAAAAAATGTATTTATAAATATTTTTCATTTTGGCATCAGTTTTTTGTATGCCTCACCTCAGTTTTCCAGGGTAAATTTTTTCTCATATGAATGTTACGTGTATAGGTTTGTGTACGTTAATAAACTTCCCCTAACAACTATAGAACATGACATTGTGAGGTAGGTATGGTAATTGATGGAATCGCAGGCTATGACAGGAATGAAGAATAAAGTAAGGTAATTGTGGGCTCTTTATATATGCCAGTGGTGGATGTAAATTAAGTATATAGAGAAGTGGAAACCATCCACTTTACACCTACAGTGTTGTAAGTTTTAGATCAAATTTGAATATCATACTTCTTTCATGTAAGAAACATTAGTCACAGAAACATCATCTCTAAAACAGCACCTTGGAAGCTGATTACAAAAAGGTTATGGATGTGTTGGGTGAGAACTGGGATGAGAGTGAGTGTCAAAATACAGGAGCATCATGGTCTCCTGTGCCATGAAGCATGAAGGGGCATGTGGAACTACTAATAGGTTATGTAAAAGTAAACAACATGATAAAGGGGGAGTTAATGGGAAGGCAGTAGACATGAATAAGCAGCATGCCATGAGAACAAAAGAGAATTAGCAAGCTAAAAGAAAAAGAGTCTAATGAGATATCAATAATGGTCAAAGTCATTGTACAAAAACCCAATGTAGACAAAAAAAAATTGTAGAAGTGAATGAAAGCATGGATATGTCAAGCTAAGAACATACAAGATTGTTGTGTGCAAATAGTAAGTAAGTACGTTAGTATCTATGTGCCATAGAGAAAAGTTAATATGGCGAGGTAATAAATAAGCTGTACATGGCAGAAATGTAACACATTACGAGTCATTATTATCTATCTAAAGGAAATTAAGTACTGAGGACAGTCCCTAGTGCATGGTAGTAACCTGGTATTAAGACTGATCAGGAGAGGTGTGGCATACAGATACAGATACATACATCCTGATGAGGTTAGAATAATTCATGAATAGTGAGGTTAGGTGGGATTAGGTTTACAGGAGCTGCTTTGTATAGGCCTATCAGTGTCTTGCAGACTCCTTATGTTCTTATATAGAAGTCATGATGTCATATATGTTGGTCATTTGCTACTTTTTAGGCTTGGACATATACATTAGAGTATAATTTAATAGAGTAACCTAATTTGCTTGAAGTGATTTTTGTTGCACTAATGAAATGGCATGATTAGAATTTTGCTTTTCATGACAGTAAGTAGCATTTTGGGGATATGCAATTAAATCTTTATTTTATTATTAGCTGCATATTTGCTTCTTATGGTCATTGCCTGCTTCCCTCAAGCTAACAAATCAAAGCTTAGTGCTTGGGCATTTTCCTTTTGTCTTTATGAATATGTGAACTCGACTTTGTCTTACCACTAAGATGCATGAAAGTTTATTTTGCATCACCAAGTTAGTTTACATTTTAAAGTCATTTTATGTAAAGTTATCAGATCACGTACATCTTTTAACACATTAGCATAAATAAGTTTCATTGGGATAATTGAGTGTATAGTATCCATATAAAAGTTTCTAATCAGAAGTATAGATGTTGCAATAAAGTTCTTCAGAATTTGTGTAACAATGAAATATTAATATAAAGTTGAATTATTTGAACTTCTGAGACTCAGTACTACTTTGTCTTTGTCTTTTGCATATTTAATTATGATTTCACTCCACTAACATACCTTGTCCATTACACACCAGAAACACTGCAAAAAGGCAAAGGAAAATGTGTGGATCCATTACAAGCCGTCACTCTTCCAGCATATTGGGACACACTCCTCCCTGAAGGGAAAAGTGCAGAAATTGAAGGTGAGTTTTGATGGCCAGGTTTTCTTTCTTATAGTTCATGACAACTCACCATGTTGCCGGTAAGTACTGCTGAAAAAAGTATGTACACGTTCATACTATAAAGAATCACAATAATGAATGTAATAATTGCTGACCAACAGGTTTTCAGAATTCCAAATTATTGACATCATCCCCACCACATTTCTGCTTCATCCACTTTTGCACTAAAAGAATAAATTAATTCATTCATTTTTACAAGAAATGATAAATGAATATTTCCTTCTGTGTCTGGAAAAACAGGACAAGCAGTTCGGAAAGATACAGTTGTTCTTCCCCCACAACAACCCCAAGGCCAGTGTGGAGACCATGATCAAGCCATACAAGACCTACACCCTCCAGCGCGCATACCGAGGGGAATCTTATTTCTGGGGTCTTCTTCCGCAGCAAGGTGACAAGCTGCTCTTTAACTTTGATCCACCAATCATCGTGAAAGGGTACGACTTCTTCAGTATTGCCTTTATATTTCATAATACCTTATGTGTTAGAATCCATCATTAAAAGTTTAGAAAAATTATGTTTGTAGTTGTTTGGATTCATTCCAGAGCTGACTGTCTTTTCCTATGTTGATACTTGTGTTCAATCATCTTAATACTTTTGAATGTGTGTGATGAATTTTTACATGTTGGGCAAAACAGACAGGGATGACCTAATTGTGTAGATGTGGTGAAAGGGACTGAATGAGGAATATATATTATAGTATAAAAAAAATTAGAATTAATGGTTGCAAAGCAGGATGCATGGCTCAGAATGACTGCAGATTATTATGAGATGTGGTAAAGCTAATTTATTTATATCTAATATTAATGTCTGGAGCATCAGCATTTGTATTGTGCAACTGTATAATCCTGAACTCCCTGACACATGGACTTAGAAAATCCATATCTTTAAAGTCCACTTCATGTAGGTCATGTGGCAACTAAGAGGGGCATAACTTTTTGAGACAATGTTAATATTTGTGACCAAGCTTCCCTTCACATATTTCTGTCAAGAAATGGTCAAATTGGTCACAAAGCCTTTTCTAACAACATCTGCCCTTGCAAGAAAGGAAGTTTGTAATAATGATGAAATAGAGCCACTGGAGTTGAAGACTCCTTTTGTATAGCCAGCAAACTTTATTCCACTACTATAACAGTAACTTGTACCTTCAGATTTTTCTTCCGGAGTGGCAATGTTGAGCATCCATCTGACCGGCTGTACAACACCACTGTGGAGGTGCTGCCCCTCAAGCCTCTCAGTAGTCTCCCACAAAACATCAGAGCAAAGCTGAAACCCACTAATGACAGTTATTTAGTTGTAGGTGAGAAAAAGTGTCCAGTAAAACATTTATTGTAACTTGTTATCAGTTTGGTCTGTTGTAGGTGCACTTAAATTGAATTAGGCACAGTGCTATGATTTATAAGATCAGGGTTTGGATTCAAAATGTTTAGCAGTAGAACTGTAACCATTTTTAAGGATTACGATGGCCAAATCTTACACAGTATTTGAGAGACATAAATGATTTTTTTATTCAGATGGAATTAACAGCAGCACATTAGCAAAGAATCTTTAGAAATCAAATCGGACAGAATGAATTGAAGTTAAATTAAGATTGAATTTTTGGAGCCAAACCTGACATAAATGTTGCCTATAGGAGAATTTGATGACATGGGCATTGCTGAGGGCCACGTGGACGAGGGTCTGGGTGCAGTAAAGAGCCTGCGCCTCAGTGTGCATGTGGAAAGTGACAACTGGGCCATCCTGAGTGAGGTATGTATGTCAGTGTTGGGTCTGTGCCTCTCTTGCCCTTCTTCGGGTTTAGTTGTTTTGATGTGACAAAGAATAGTCTCTAATTCTGTTTCAAAATTGCTTTGTTCATTCATTTGAAGATTTGTCATGTAATGGAGTTGACCTAGCAATAAAATGCATTTTCAATTATATATTTCAAAATTAACCATGAAGTAATTAATGCAGTTAATTCTAGAATACTTATGATTGATATGTTATTCAAGTAGCAAAATTTCTATCTGCTAATAGAAATTTTACAATGAGTATCTATTTAATGAATATAAAAGTAGTTGTTAAGAACATGTTTCTCATAATATAAAAGTAGTTCTAACATCTTTACATACTCACATTATAAGAAAATCTAGTATCTAGTATATGTGTATGTATTACACCAAACACTTATTTAACATGTGTCTTGTTTTCCAGATCCACATAAAAACCCCTGACTCAAGGTGACCCAGCGTGGCACTGGCATTCACCCCCCAGTGCCGGTGTCACAGCTTAGTGTGCCAGCAGTGACTGTGGTTCCTCTCTCTTTCACCAAATTCTGTCATAGAGTATTTGTGTTCTAGTACATTTTTGTTGTGTATTCCGATATGCTTTATTGTAATCTTGTTTTCACTACAGATGTTTTTTTTATTGTTAATAACAACACATACATTAAAATTTGAGAGAAATTTAATGTAGCTAGACATTAATGCTTATTAATGTTTTATTATAAAAATCTTTAGATATGAAATGTGTGGCATTTTACAATTCAGTAACTTATATAGCCCATTCTAGCTACCCAAATTCAGTACAATTTATTCAGCATTTTTCAAGACTTAAGACTTGTACAGTTGAAACTGATAAACATGAAAGTTGGTCCTCATAAGATTACCATTTGCACCATCATTATCATCACCATCATACCTCATGTTCATGCACCATAAAATCTGAGAATGTGAAAATAACTATTCTTATTTTGTAGCTGAGAGTTAAAGATATATTACTATTATTATTATCCAAAGGGTGTATATATGTCTCAAGCTGCTGGCACTATACTTTGTACAAGCAGCCTTCATGTATGTAAAGTAATATTGAATTATATAAAAAGAATGTACATTTTCATCTAATTTATATTATTTTAATAGGAAATTTGTTTCCTACAAAGCACATTACAATGTAAATATTTTTAACATTGTGATATCAGTCATTGTTCACATTATTTTATGATTCTCTATGCATAAGACATCATCAGTTATTATGCTTCAACACTGAAGGTTATGTGGTATGGGCAGTAGATCTTTTAGAAAATAGCAGAAAATTTTATATGATAGTTACCGTAAGAGATTAATTCATTACCCACATTCCTTATGAATATATTTCAGAGAAAAATATAAGTGCATGAACCCTGCACTGGTAACACATGGTAGGCAGGCATGGCCACAATACTGCTACACTAATGATGATGGATGACAGTATTAATGTCACTCATAGACTCTGACATCCTCAAAAAGAAAAAAAATGTCAGTATGTGCCTGAATGTCCATCATCATGATTCTCAAGTCTGATTTTTTTCATCATTTTTTAATGAAAATTGAGATAGGCCAAGGGCAAAAGAAACTAAAAAAAAAAAAAAAAAAAAAGCCCACAACTTGCTGCTTCTACAAAAAGGGTGCAGAGCTGCATCCTTCCCAGGAAGATAAGACAAGTGTCCTTCTTGGTGTCTGCTGGTCAGGTAACAGTGGATACACATGTGATGGCTGTGTGTCTTCCATAATGTTAGTGTCTGAATGGCTCCTCAGGTGCAGCGGCCCCTTCTCAGCACCAACAACTTTTTGACTCATGGTGGCAGTGAACAGTAATCACCTCAGTGCTGGATGAAATTATTACTTTTCTTCAATATCAACTATTTTATTTTATTCCTCTGTCATCCATGGACACAATTAAGGGATGGCATAGAATGTGATGTATATCTGAAAAGAAAGAGTGACGAAATATATGCATGTTATAATATTCTTAAGAGTTACTAAAACCAAGAAGGGCATTGAAATTTCAGAAAGCTTGCTGGGGATCCTGTGCTGTGAAGTAAGCTTTTTGTGCTGAGTAATGAGTCCAAGTTCACTTTTCAGGCACATCTGCTGAGATGGCAAAGCCGTCCACATTTCCACTACAATGTTAATCGCAGCATCATTATGGATTAAGTATTTGAATCTCATATAATATATGTTGTGGGTTTGACTCCGATTTTGATGAGGTGAAATCTGAAATATCTGATATAATTGATATCTACTGATATTGTTGTCAGTAATTACCTGATTGTTCTAGAAATTAAAGAAAGTTTGGCATATTTCTGTTGAGTATATTCAAGGCGTAACCAAGCAGCATCTGGACTGTAATTTTAATTCTTAGGATGTTAAAGTTGCCATAATGCCAGTACAAATCCTCATGGCCCTTTTGGGTCTCATTAGGAAATCCTGTATTTATATCCAGAAATGGCTGCACTGCCTTTAATTTTATGGCCTCTTAAGTTTCAAATCTTATCCCTTCTCAATTAACTACAAAGTTGAGAAATAGAAGTAAAGAAAAGTTCAGAAGAGAGTACATGTGAGGGTCTTGCTTCCATAATGCCCCAAGTACCTCCCACAGGGGAGCACTGCAGTTACGGGTACTGGCAGACTTTTCAAGTATAGCACCATTTTCTCCTCATAGTTTTGAATACATGGTAATAAGCAAAACCACCAAAAATACAATATTATTTTTTTAGATTTTCAGTCTGATATGTGGTGGAGGGAGCAACAGCTTTTATTCTCATTGTCATGTACCATATACACCAATTTCACTCTTGAGAAATTAACAATATTTACCAGTTCCAGTTCCAACACTCAACACTGCAATACCATATAGTGGCAAACATTACTGGCTTCATAATCATATCTGTATCACCCACTAATATTCACAATAATCAGTTATGTTTATCACACAATAGTTGAATTAGCACTATGATTTTCTTTACTACTAATTCATGATTGTGCACATTTTGTGGTGGAAACATAAAACTATCATATTAGTAAATTAAAATGGGTGGTGGTGGGATTTCCTGGCATCTGTGATGTGACTGCATGCTGAAAGTGATGTGTTGCATATAAAATTTAAAGACAAAAGCTGTCAATTAGAAAAAAAATGTGTGATGGGTTTATTAGTTCTAAAGCAACAGAAAAAATACCTTGAATTTTATTATTTTTTAAAGCCCTTATGGAGGTAGGCAATGACTTGTTGAATTTTGTTCTTAGCTAAAATCTTTCTTATGATATGCATTAGATGGACTTCATCTTTACTATGCCAGCAGACCAACATAGGTGGCACAACATGTAACAGTTGCAGCTTAACACTGGATTTGACAAGTGCAATAACATCTGTTTTTTCTAACCTTCTTTCTGAAAAATCTGATTATCCTATTCTCAATAAAAAAAAGATGATGATTTTTTTGATAAATGAGCCATGAGATATTATGTAGTGTACATACAATATCAATGAAGGACTTCCAAAGGTGTTATCCACAGTGACATATCCCATGGGGATTGCTTTCAGTTTTTGTTTTGTTTTCGTCACCATCCTAAAAATTACAGATGCAGTCTAGATACTAACTGATTACAACTCATTTGTGTGTGTGTGTGTGTGTGTGTGTGTGTGTGTGTGTGTGTGTGCGTGTGTGTGTGTTTACCTATTTGTAGTCTACCAGGCCCGAGTTAAGCTCTAATAGTTCCGTCTCCATATCTGCATTCATCCAGCCCTTCCTTCATTTGTTGGACACTGTTCGCCTCCACCACCTCTTCCCGCAAGCTGTTCCATGTGTTAACACTGATGTGGAAAACTATACTTTTTTTTAAGTCACTCAAACAGGTTCCTTTATTAAGTTTCTTCCTATGTACTCTCAGCCCCTACATTCTCACAGTTAAGAAGAGATCATCTCTATCCACCTCATCAAACTTCTTTACCAACTTATACAGCGTGATCAGATCTCCTCTCTCCCTTCTTTGTTCCAGTGTTGTCAAGTCCATCTCCTTCAATCTGTCTTCATACGTCATTCAAGAGTTCTGGGACCATTTTAGTTTCTTCCCTTCTCCCTTCTTTTCCCCTTTTTCTATCAACACCCTTACTCCCTCCTTTCGCCTCCTATCCACCACTTCAGTTTTTCGTTCTTCATTCTCCAAAAAAATTTCTTCTGATCTTTCATCATTTCTCATTTTTGCTTCATTTATCATTTCCTTTACTTTCATTCTTTCATCCTCTGACATATTTCTCCTCATATATATTTGTTTACATTCTTCAGAGATGTTTAATTTCCATGACTTATTTAGTATAGTTTCTGTTGTCATTTGGGACCTTAGCTTTATCTTTAGTGGTCTGTCTTTTCCTTCCTCATATCTTCCCAATCTAGTTATTTCATCTACTTCTTCCTCTGTCTTCCTCCTCTTCAGTATTCATATTTCTCAATATATTTTTCACCTTACTCCTCTCGTAACTCTCTCTCTCTGAGCCTTCACTGTTTTTTCTTCCTTGACACCAAACACTATAACACACTTTTTCTTGGCTGCAGTGTCCCTCACCATTGCTTCTCTATTTTTTAGTACATTCACAACTTCTTTTTCTATGTCTTGCCTCTGTTCCTGTTGCTGTTGTTCTAGAATTTCCCTAAAGCTCGTTTTTTCCTTGTCTTTTTCACTTCTCCACTCCTTCAGTTCATCATTGACCACATCCTTAATATTTTCCTCTACATTTACACTCACACTCTGCTGATCATTTCCTATCTTCTTTACTATCTCCCATTTTATCATTTCTTCCATCTTCTCCATGTCTTCGTTTGTCCCCATCACACTCTTCTTTCTTTCCATTTTCAAAATTTGTATCATGGTCTTCTTTTTGATTTTTTCATCTTCAGTTGTACTATTTCTTTTTGGCTTTCTAACTGATCCTTAGTCAATTTAATTATTTCTTCTCTCAAGTTTTCCACCATTTTCTTTGTCTCTTCGTCTCTTCTCTTTACCTCATCCTCTCTCTTTTTCACTTCGGTCAGTGCCTGAAACACTTCCCCAAACTCTCTTAACTTTCTCATTTCTATCACTATTTTATCACAGTCCTGCTCCACTTTGTTTATCCTTCTCCATTGTATTGGTTCCCCTATTGATTTTGGCGTGAATCCCTCGAAATTCTCACCCGAGTCCTCTTTCCACCGATTTGGCGACGCCATCTTGGATTTTTGTTTACCTTCCTTCCCATCTCCTTCCTCTCCTTCTCCTCCCTGTTAAACTTCTCACTCTCTCATTTTCCTCACAGTTTCTAGACTCCTAGGAGATGGGGACTAATCTACTTAGCTGTTGCTCGGGCCCTGATCCTCTGGCAAATAGATTGTTGATCTCCGCCTCGTCTGTCCATGTCTGTTCTCTTCCGTCTGCGGCAGTGTGTGTGTGTGTGTGTGTGTGTGTGTGTATTTACCTAGTAATGATATACAAGGTAGGAGTTAAATGTGGGGTCCTGTCTCCAAATCTCAATTTATCAATTTAGCTTTTATTTCATGAATAGTTTTGGTTTGAACTTTCTCCTTTTTGAGGTCATTCCAGGTTTCAATGCATCTATGAGGAAAGCTATGTTTCTTGATATCTCTCAGGCACCTTGTCTTCCTCAGTTTCTTTCTGTGACCTCTTGTATTTCTAGTATCAATTAACATGTCATACCTGTTAATCATTTCCATTTCCATCATTCCCCTGTACACTGCCATCAGATCTCTTTCTCATTTCCCCTCCAAGATGGGCAAACTCAATCTCCAATCTCTACTCATATGTCATGTCTCTCAAGCTTGGCACCATTTCTGTTGATGCCCTGAATGCTTTCTGTTTTCCTGATACGTATTTTGCTTTCTGTGTAGAGACCGCATCACTGCTGCATATTCCAATCTTGGTTGAAACACCAACATGATCAGCCTTATCATATCCTAATCCATGTAGTGGAATGTCACCCTAATGTTGGTCAGGAGTTCATCTGTTTCTCTTGAATCTTGCTGAAGTGTTTCTCTGGGTACAAGTTGTTTTGGAATGTAACACCTAAATCTTTTTTTCCTTTTGTGCCTTCTTAATTTGATTGATTTCTATTTTATAATTCCAGTTAGGCCTCCTGGTTCCTTTCCCCATTTGGAGAATTTTACATTTTTTAACATTAAATTCAATTCCCTACTTCTGACTCCAAACATAAGGTTCATCAATGTCTTCTTGCAACCTTAAACAGTCCTCTTTCCACCACTCTTCTCATTACCTTTGCATCATCAGCAAACAGACTGGTGTAGCTATTTACCCCTTCCACTGTGTCATTTATTTAAATCAAAAACATTGGGCCCAACACTAATCCTTGTGGTGCACCACTCATTAGTCCAATCCAGTGAGTCCACCCTGACATTTGATCTGTTCTCATCTGTTAAGCTCTTGTATACTCCTCCATCCACATGATGATGTTTCCCATCAATGGCTGTGGGTGTGTATTTACCTAGTTGTAATTTTACAGGGCCTGAGCTACGCTCATGTGGTCCTGTCTCCATATCTGTACTTGTCCAGTTTTTCCTTAAAGTTGTGTGCACTCTTCACCGATACTATATTCTCACTTAGTCTCTTTCAAACCTCTATGTTTCTTTGCGGGAAGCTATATATTTTTATGTCTTCCAAGCATCTTCCTGTCCTCAATTTTTTACTGTGTCCTCGTGTGTTGCTGGTGTTTCTTACTTCTCTTAGTAGCAAGTCCTCGTTATCTACTTCTATTTTATTCCACAATTTATAAATTTGTATTAGGTCTCCCCTTTCTCTTCTTTGTTCCAATGTTGGCAGGTTCATTTCCTTTAACCTTTCTTCATATGACAATCCCTTCAGTTCTGGAACCATCTTCGTTGCCATCCTTTGTATTCTTTCTAGTTTTTTTACGTGTTTCTTCTTTTGGGGAGACCACACAGTTTCCGCATATTCCATCTTTGGTCTAATCATAGTGGTAATCATCTTTTTCATCATATCTTTATCCATGTAGTGGAATGCTATTCCTATATTTCTTACCATTCTATACCTGTCTCCGAATATCCTATTTACATTAATATTTCTCCATCTCCCATTCTATATGTCCATTTTGGTCTCCCTTCACTCTTTCCCATTTCCATTACATGACATTTCTTCACATTAAACTCCATCTCCCATTTCTTACTCCAATCCCAAATCTTATTTAGGTCCTCTTGCAGAATTTCACAGTTTACTATTTCTTATATGTTAGAGAGTGTGTGTGTGTGTGTGTGTGTGTGTGTGTGTGTGTGTGTGTTTACCTAGTTGTGACATACGGGAAAAGAGCTACGCTCGCGCTGTCCCGTCTCCATATGTGTGTGTGTGTGTGTGTGTGTGTGTGTGTGTGTGTGTGTGTGTGTGTGTGTGTGTGTGTGTGTGTGCTTACTTACTTAGTTGTGATATACCACAGTAAATGAGTTGTGCTTGTACGGTCCCCTCTCCAAGTCTTAATTGGTGAAACGTAGCTCTAGATTCATTTAAATTTTTGGACCAGATAATCTCCCTGTCCAGGCTATGTTACAATCTATGCATCTATAAGGGAAGCTATGTTTCTTGATATCCTTCAAGCACCTTTTCTTCACTATCTTTTGAAGTTCTCTTGTTACTCCCCCTTTCCATACAATGTCTATCAATTTTGTCTATTCTCATCATTGCCCTGAACACTACAGCCATGTTAATTTTCTCTCCTCTTCCAATGATGGTAGCTTCAATTATTTCTTTTCTTTTTTATGATATGTGTCAGGCTGGGGACCATCTTGCTTGCTGCTCCTTGTATCCTCTTATGATCATATACATCTTTGTTTTGATGTGGGGATCAGACTATGCTGCATATTTTAACTTTGAGTTGATCATAGCCTCAGAATTTCTTAATCTTCTCCCTGTTGATGAAGTGACATGTCACACGCATGTGTGGCAATAGTATATAAGTCTCTTCTTAAATCTTTTGAATGTGCTATTCGAGTGACAAAGTATTGTGGACTAACACTCACAGGCCTTTTTCCTCTTTTGTTTGTATGATTTGTTCATTTCCCATTGAACAACTGAGACAGCCTCTTAGGAATTTTACCAATTTCCAATAATTTACATTTCTTTGCATTGTTAATTTCCAACACTTGGCTCCATTCATACATCTTGTCTAGATCCTTTTGTGCCATCTTGAAATCCTCTTCATCTTTTACTTGCTTCATGATCTTAGCATTATCTGCAAACATGCTCACATAACTTGTCATTTGTGTATATCATGATTATTATGGGTGCCAGCACTGAGTTATGCAGGGTTCCACTTGTTACTTCCCTCCACCCAGATATCCTGTCCTTTGATACTCTCCTCTTTAGCCTTCAGCCCCTCTATATGTTGCAGTTTCCACAATGTTGGAAAAAGATTTACTTCCCAGAAGAGATCAACATAAGTGCTTTGAGAAGTGGAAATACCCTCGCGTGTGTGCGTGTGTATGTGTGTGTGTGTGTGTCACTGACTATAGGTATGCCACTGAGAATGAGATTTGCTGTGATAAGCTCACTCTTGGTCATTACAAACAATGTACTGATAGTTACATCATTCTATTAACTGGATGAACTAAATGTCCACAAGAAGTAGACCGATAATATATTTTGATAATGAGAATTTATCTACATTGCCTAGTGTGTGCAAATTCACTTACTCGTACACTGTAAGTGTGGTGCTCTTTTTATGATCATGAGGTGAATCATTAACCTGAGTAGCATGTCATGTGTTTTGTTGGTGTAGTGCTGCTCTAGAGTAAAGGTCATACAGTTTCTTCTTTGTGTATATTTCCTACCAGTTAAAATTTTATGTTTGTCCTGTTTGTTCCAAAAAAATAACATTTTTCATGATGCCATTTAAAAAATAGAAGTAGAAACACCAACACTTTAGATAAAGTGATTTTCACAAACTACATTTCTAGCCAAGACTGGATAAGTTAAAGAACACTAAAAAAAAACATCAAAGTTTTCGAGTCAAATTAAGATTTTTATTCCAAAAAATGTGCCGCATGAGTGCCGGAGCGTATAGGTTCGAGTCCTACCCGGTGCTATTGGCCCCGTTGTTGGGCCCAGAGCAAGTATAGAGATACTTGCCTTGGTTGGGCCTCCTCCACTTGAAAGAATTATGTCAAAAGCTATTTGCAACCCACTGACAAAACACCGGGAAACAGTAACGTTGAACATTTGTGCGTGCGAGTAAACATTGCAAAAGTCAACTTAAATATATCTGTCACCTACAGACCTCCCGGGCAATCACTCGATGACGACCTTGAAATGTACAGCGTCTTAAGGCAGTCACTTAATAACAGCGACTCACTGATATTAGGAGACTTTAACCTCCCCCATATCGACTGGGCGACACTGTCAGGTACAGAAGGCGAGTCACATAGAATGATCGAATTTCTAGAAGAAAATTATCTAAGCCAAATGGTTTCTGAGCCAACTCGACAAAATAATATACTCGACCTTGTTATAACGACCCAAGATAACCTAATCAGTAGTGTCACGGTAGGAGAACACCTCGGTTCTTGCGATCATAAATTAGTGCGCGTCGACATTAAAGCTCAATCATCAGTGACTGAAAATAAAGTAAAGGTGCCCAATTTCGTAGAAATCCGACAAAAACTAACAGAAATACAACTATCAGATGACGGCAACGTAGAGGAAGCCTGGCTAAGCCTTAAAAATCACTTACTCACTCAGCAGAACACATTGTCCCCCCTTATTGAGCGAATTAACACTAATAAAAGCCCACGGTGGTTTAATAGCGAAATTAAACAATCAGTCAATGAGAGAAAATTGTTTTACAGGTTAAAGAAAGAACAAAGCACGCCCGAAAACATTAGACTTTATAATGATGCCAGGCGACGAGTAAAAAGACTAGTAGGTCAGGCAAAGCGTAGATATGAAGAAAATATTGCAGCCAACTGTAAAAATAATCCGAAATCTTTCTTCAGTTACATAAACAACAGAAAGGCGATCAAAAGTGGTATTGGACCTTTAACAAACAGCGACGGTGCACTAGTGACTGACAGCCAACACATTGCAAACCTCTTAAACAATTACTTTTCCTCGGTGTTTAATACTAACAGTCTTCCTCTCGCTACCACCAACACCAGTACTATTGTAAATCTCGAGCATGCATTGCCTAATTTTGAAATAACAACCGATGAAGTCCTTAAAGCTCTCCATTCACTTAAAACAAATAAAAGTCCTGGACCTGACAAAGTATATCCAACTCTACTGAAAGAAACAAAGAGCGAAATACTCTCCTCCCTCACAACCGTATTCAATATGTCCTTTCGACAAGGCATCGTCACTTGAGATTGGAAAAAGGCTAACGTGACACCAATTTTCAAGAAAGGAGACAAAAAGTACCAGGTAATTACAGGCCCATTAGTCTAACTAAGCTACTTGAGGCATAATTAGAGACAAAACTGTGAATTACCTTGAAAGCCACTCATTGATTGGGGACTAAAGATCCTGCCTATCAAACCTATTAACCTTTTATAACGACAATCACTGGACGTAGTCTATCTTGATTTCAGAAAGCGTTTGATAAAGTCCCGCATCATAAATTACTTTACAAATTAAAGCAAATAGGTATTGACGGTCAAGTAAACCAATGGATCGCGAATTGGTTGAGCAACAGACAACAAAGAGTAGTGATTGACGGATTTAACTCAGAGTGGGCGCCTGTCACTAGTGGCGTCCCTCAGGGCTCTCTTCATTATTTACATCAACGACGTGGATGTTGGAATTAGTATATTTGCAGACGACACAAAGATTGGCAACTCGGTTCTCACTGACGAAGACAGGCAAAGCCTCCAAGAGGACTTGCACAAAATTCAGCTTGGTCGGATAGATGGGAGATGCCCTTTAACGTAGACAAGTGCCAGGTCCTTCAAGTTCGAATACGAAATGCAAGCGTTCAATGCGTCAAAGACTTGGGTGTCAAAATCGCGTCAAACCTCAAATTCTCACAGCAATGCATCGATGCAGCAAATAAAGCGAACAGAATGTTGGGCTTCATTAAAAGAAACTTTGTATTCAAGAATAAAGATGTAATACTCCCGCTCTACAACAGTTTAGTCAGACCCCACTTGGAATATGCGGTACAGTTTGGTCTCCCCACCATGCACAGGATATTGCTAAATTAGAAGGTGTTCAGCGTCGGGCAACGAAATGATCGCAACAAATCCTACGAAGAAAGGCTTTCTCTTGAGAAACGTCGCCTCCGAGGAAAACTGATCGAATGTTTTAAAATACTGAATGGTTTCACGAATGTAGACAGATCAACATTGTTTATGATCGATGACACTTTGCGCACGAGGAACAATGGCGTAAAACTCAGATGTGAACAAGTAAATTCAGACTGCTTTCTTCACCAACGTTGTAGTGCGAGAATGGAATAAGCTTCCACCGTCAGTGGTCCAGTGTAACACGATTGACTCCTTCAAAAATAAGCTCGACCGTCACTTCCTTCAACTTAATATCAACTAGAGTAGAAATGCAACGTTTTGGAGTCTTCTGATTAATGTAAAATCACTTAGGTTTAAGGACAGACCGGTCTGATTTTCTATGTAAATCTATGTAAATCTCTCTACCCGCCGTCTGGGTGGTTGCGCGGCTTGCACCGCCTTCCACCCTTGGGGTATATCCCCAACGAAATACACACACAAAAAAAAAAAAAAAAAAAAGTGCCGCATGCCACATTGGCCAAAGTTATTTTGAAGGTGGTATTCACTATTCGTTCATATTTATATCAAAGACGCTGAACCGCCTCTACGAACCCAGTAGTGACCCAAGGACTCTAATCTCAGGTCTGGCCCAAGGATTTTGTAAGTCCCTGTTCTGACCCGTGGGTCTGGGGTCCCGTAGTTTTGGGCGAACTTTCTGGCCATAGCAGGTCACCGTTATTCCTCCCGTGTTTACGTGGGGCTGGGCAGCCAATCACCGCTCGCGGTGTATAGGCTACGCTGGAACCAAGGAGTCTCTTGGCTGGGACGCTCCAGGTGGTCAGTGGGTTAGCTCCACGGTATGTAAAATTGTCCTTTTTACTTTTTCGCCCAGGCGTAGGTCTACGCATAATCATGGGTTCTGATCACTGTTACAGCGAGGCTATCAGGAATAGGGAAAAAAAAGAACCCTGAGCAGTGGAAATAGGCTTTAGTCAGAAGAGAAAGTGTTGAGACCGTAGTGCGCAGAAAGTGTGGCAAGAAGAATGGCACTAATCAGTTTTACTCGTGTTGGTGCTGAAAGCGCACTCTGGGATATTTTTAATGAGTGATGGGGATTAAAAAGTCATCCATCATACCCAAACGGCGTATCTTATTCCAGTGAATCGTTCACGGGAGGCTGATTCACACTATACGTAAAGTGACCGGCACGGAACGTAGCTACCGTAACCGTTCCGGACCGATAAAATATTCTTCAATAGGAAACCCATTGTTGTGTTCACACTGCTGCGGACCTCTGCACGTCTCCGGCGCTGACCGTCACCAGCAGTTGCCAGTCGGGATTGTCGGCGAGAATATTTTGCAGGTTCGTACTGGTACGGAACAGTCAATCCGTAGCCTGTCAGTGTTGGATAGTGTGAACACGCTTCCGTCACCGACCGGCACCAGCACAGCAGACAGGCGTGGCCTCGGGGAGAGAGAGAGAGAGAGAGAGAATGAATGAATGAATGGGGTGCCACACCCCATTCATTCATTCATTCTCTCTCTCTCTCTTTCTCTCTCTTCTTTCGTTGTTATTGCCTCCCTAAATGATGTGTTTCTTTTAGTGAGAGTGTCCTCAAGTAGATTTAGCAACTCATGAAACTGATGTCTGGACAGCCTGAAATACTGATGGAACTTTTGTTCGTCGTCCATCAGTTCTTTGTATAGTGTTGCATATTCTCCTTCTGTTTTCCTTTTCTTCAATGATTTATGTACCCAGTCTTTTGTTTTTCTTTTGGAGATTTTCATTTTCCTCTTCTTCCATAAGAAGTGCTATCACTGCCAAGTCATTGTCACTAATATTCTCGAACATGGTTAGCACAGCTGAGATGTGTCCGGGCTGAAGGACAGGATCGTACTGCTGAGAAAGAGACGGTGTGAGCACGGTGTTGCCGGTCCATGACGGTCCCGTGCAGGTCCGGGCCGTTTACGTGCTGGTGTAGTGTGAATACACATGCTGGTGCCGGTCAGTTACGGCCTCGTTCAGGTACGGCCATGCGCCGTAAACGTGCTGGTGTATTGTGAATCGGCCTTAATTGTCAGTGTGTTGCTAGCTATATTTTTTATTGTGCTGTCAAGCTGCTCTCTGAGTTCATGACATTTCAGAGAAATGCTTAGGTAGCTACATACCGAGGCAAACATTCATTTTATGAACGAGCTGATATCTCGTTTCCCTAACCAACTGCTCCTCTGTTGTCATACTTACGTATCTTCCAATAACCTTCAAACTTCCTGGTAAACCATAGGAAAGTCAAAATAACCGTGAAAATAGCCGTGAACTGTGTGTGGGAACCTTCGGGGTCGCAGGCGGCTGAGTAACCCAGTGCAGCGAAATGTAGAAACAGGGGGTTTAGGGGGAAAGACCCCCGTAGATAAAAAGCCTATTCTATTTTAGCTAAGAGCCTATTCTATTTTAGCTGTCGTGAGCCATGGGGTTTGGCTGCCGCAGGACGCTCTGGTTACGGCTACTTATTAATATAGACTTCAAACCTCAAATGCTCTCCCGAACCTTCTCCTTCCTCTCCTCGGTAATTTTATTGGGACGCGTGTGTAAAGATTTGTTTTGTGGACGATCCGATATCTCGTATGACGACAGATTAGCAATTGGGAATTGGCTAAGTAGGAAATGAAACATCAGCTCGTCCATAAAACGAATATTAATTAACCATTTACAGTTGCATGGCTATCTTTATTATTATTATTATTATTATTATTATTATTATTATTATTATTATTATTATTATTATTATTATTATTATCATTATTATTATTATCATTATTATTATTATTATTATTATTATTATTATTATTATTATTATTATTATTATTATTATTATTATTATCATCATCATCATATTTATTATTATTATTATTATTATTATTATTATTATTATTATTATTATTATTATTATTATTATAATTATTATTATCAATTTTATTATTATTATTATTATTATTATTATTATTATTATCATCATCAATATTATCATTATTATTATTATTATTATTATTATTATTATTATTATTATTATTATTATTATTATTATTATTATTATTATTATTATTATTATTATTATTATTATTATTATTATCATTATTATTATTATTAATATTATTATTATTATTATTAGCATTATTATTATTATTATTAGTGTCATTATTATTATTATTATTATTATTATTATTATTATTATTATTATTATTATTATTATTATTATTATTATTATTATTATTATTATTATTAGTAGTAGTAGTAGTAGTAGTAGTAGTAGTAGTAGTAGTAGTAGCATTATTATTATTATTATTATTATTATTATTATTATTATTATTATTATTATTATTATTATTATTATTATTATTATAATTATTATTATTATTTCTCTCTCTCTCTCTCTCTCTCTCTCTCTCTCTCTCTCACACACACACACACACACACACGCACACACACACACACAGTAGCTCCGCTCCGCTCCGGTAGCTCAATCAGCTAGAGCGCCGCGCTGAAATGCTTCACGGCCAAACAGGCGGCGGTTCGAGCCCCGCTCAGGCCGGATTCTTTCCGTTGACTAGGAGTGGTTACTGACTCCCTTGAGCAAGGGGGATGGGGTGTGTGGTGTGTGAGGTCCTGGCAGACCCAGAGATCGACGATAATGAACACACTTGCTCCTGTCGGGAGGGTACCTGCTGGGGAAAGCAAGTCCAACTCGTGATCAGGCCGTGGTGAATTACACACACACACACACACACACACACACCAGTGCTGGGCACTTCCGCTAATTAGTCCACAAATCCGCAAATCCACAATAACGGAAGTTCCATTTCATTTGCGGATTTGCGTTTGCGACAAAAAGGTCGCTAATTTGCGGATTAGCGTTTGCGGTATTACTTCCGCTAGCCTCCGCTAAAACACGTGGAGGAGCCAGCCCGATTCAGCCAGGACAGCCTCAACCTGATAGATACTTCAAATATTAAAATAAAAACTGATTAACTTCAAAACTTTTTTTAGTTGTTGCCTTTTCCACTTTTTACAAAAAGCATATTCACATAAACCTTTCAGGGGATCTTATTATAAACTTCATAAGAAGTATTTTGAAGGAGACAGGGCATATGAATATGTATTTAGTTATGACAGTCACACTAATGAACTTCCTTTGGTCCTTCTCATTGAAAATAAGTTTAAAATAGGTGCTTGTCAGATTATTACAAATTAATTAGTATGATTACAAATCGTCCATACTTGAAGTAGCAGAAGCGTCTGTATGATCAATGCCTAGCTACATCATTGCATTACAAAGAGAGTGAAAAGATATTTGATAACTATTGATAATATAATTTTTGTTTAGGGTTTGCGTTTGCGGTGTCATGTTTTGTGGCGGAAGGCTGCAAATATTGTGTAGGTATTTGCGATAGCGGATTTGCGATTGCGATTTAAACTAAATCTCGAAATTTGCGGAATTGCGATTGCGAAAGTTATGGAATAAGTTAGCGGATTTGTGATTGCGGAAGTTCAAATTCGTAAGCGATGCCCAGCTCTGACACACACACACACACACACACACACACACATACACACCGCTCCGTCGGTTAAAGCGCTGCCCTGCTGCAGGCTGCCGGCGTGGCAGGCATCGGTTCGAGATCTACTCAGGCCGGGTTTTTCCGCTGACTATACTCTATATAGGAGTGGTTACTGTCTCCCTTTGAGCAAGGGGGGTGGGGTGTGTGGTGTGTGAGATCCTGGCAGTATCCAGAGATCGATTAATGAGCCTGGCTCTAATCGTGAGAGTACTTGCTGGCGATTGGACGTCCAACTCATGATCAGGCAGTAGTGAAATACACCAGGTATTCGTTATATGCGAGGGTTACGTTCTGTAAAAGGCTCGCATAATGTGAATTCGCATATATCGAACCTATCATCCCATTAATTATAGGGGGTTATGTTCCACGGCCCGTTTTCGAACACTCTAACTATTTATTCCGGCACCGTTTCACAATAATAAAGCACTAAAGCAACAATAAAGCACATTACTAACGGTTTCAGGGGCCGTGTTCCCCTGTTTTTCGCAAATAAAACTTTAACAAAGCGTCGGACAAGGATGTTATTTTGGCAGTGGATGTTTGAGACCCCTACCTAATGGGCAAAAATATGATTTGGTGTCACATGTGGATAATGAACCACTTATAAGAGTAAATTTAGGGTAAACTTGGCTAAAAGTTAGAGGCACTGTGAGCGAGGCTAGCCCCGCCCCACTCATCTTCTCGTGACGTCGATGTGACGTTTAGCTCTGACGTATGAGTAATTATCCATCTAACCAGCAATTATGTCTTACTGCTTCACACACACACACACACACACACACACACACACACCGTAGCAATATTTAATCTACTGTAAATATGGATGTTCCTTATATGGACTATCAGTTAGAAAGAAACGGTTTTACTCGAAGGAAATTACTTATCCTTTACATGGAAAATGTGACTATTGGTAGTACATGCTGCATGTATGTAAGCGAGCAGTAGTTTCTGGTTTCATCCCTTGTTGGTTCACCAACCTCCCCCATACCCAACCTTTCCTACCTCACACAATCATCCCCACCCAACTACCCAACAACACCTTTGTCGTTGGCGGGGCTAGCCTCGCTCACAGTGCCTCTAACTTTTAGCCAAGTTTACCCTAAATTTACTCATATAAGTGCTTCATTATCCACATGTGACACCAAATCATATTTTTGCCCATTAGGTCGGGGTCTCAAACATTCACTGCCAAAATAACATCCTTGTCCGACGCTTTGTTAAAGTTTTATTTTCGAAAAACAGGGGAACACTGCCCCCTGAAACCGTTAGTAGTACAGACGTAAGCTGATAATTACCTACCTGTGGATTAATTTTAGGATCAGAGGGAGGAAAAGGTTAATTATAGGCGAGAAAAGTGCGGGAAAACATTTGCACCCTCCGCCCTCTAGTGCTAGTCGGCCACCATACCTCATCAACCAGTCGCACCAGCGCCGCTACTCGCATAATAGCGAATTTTTCTCGCATAAAACGAATACTTGGCACATTTAGGTTAGTCGCATATGAGCGAATTCGCATATTTCGAACTCGCATATATCGAATACCCGGTGTGTATACACACACACACACACACACAATCTACCTATAAACCATTATCTCACCGCCTTTCCGACAGACCTAAACATGAAAGAAATACGATGCTCATAATAAGAAGGATGAGGTGCAGCAGAAGGAAGTGCGACATCAGGAAGAAATGAGACATCGTTGTGCGCATGCGCACACACGCTCTCTCGCGCTCTCGTGGAGGGTGGCTCTCATCAGAGCATAACTAAGGCAGGGGTTTTCTATCCTCCTTAGTTTATTTTAATATCACCACTCTGTCCACCACTGTGTGGTGTATGAGAGGTAAATGTACGTACGTTGTTCTCTACTTCACAAATACGCCTTAACTATTTTGTTCAGGAGTGGGCGATCAGTATCTAGTTTATGCTTTGAATAGTTTCTTATGTAGCGACATAACCCATTGTTATATTCCTTTATTGCTGTTTATAAATTGTACAGCACTGGCCATTTTAACACTGGATGCTGGACGATATAAAACAGCAATAAATATACCAGTAGGCTATTTGGTTAAATAAACTAAATATTGATCTCCTACTCCTGAAAAAAAATAGTTAAGGCGTATTTGTTTAGTAGAGAACAACCATAAAAATTGAAAAAATTACATGGAAAATACAAAATGAATAAAAGAACATAAACATTTCTCACCAGTTCATTCAGTTAGAGTAGATTACTACTCTCGGAACACAAATTGAAAATTTTGAAAAAAATTCGGCGCGGCGAGTCGGCGCGCGCAGCTGGCCTCACTTTCTGCAAACCGAACACGAACCCATGCACGCACGCACGCACGCACGCAGCCACGCACGAAGAAACACTGCTCCTATTAGTATTAGGATGTAACATGCTCCAAAAAATTTAATTAAAATCCATAAGCTAGTTTAGCTGAAAATTAGCATGAGTTTTGTTAATGAAATAAAATGAAAGAACAGACTCTGTTACTTCTATGTCGATGCCTGTTTGTATCAGACATGCCTGAGCTCTGAACATCTCCCAGTCTGATTGGTTCATGTAGAGTTAATTCTTAATTGATAGAATAATGTAGTTGTTGTAAAATAATTTTTCCGAAATATTTGTTTTTCTTCAATTTTCTCTACCGGAGAAAATGTAACTGAGCTACTCTGTCAGATGAAAAAGTGCCACCATTTTGCATCTAAGCTCTTTCCTAATTTTTCCAACGGGAGGGGACACCTCCTCAGACCTCCCAGGACAGCAATCTCAGGAGTCAGGACAATATTGCCCCCCCCTGCATTTTTTTCTGCGGACGCCCATGAGAACAACATACATTTACCTCTCAAACACCACACAGTCGTGGGCAGAGTGGTGATGTTATAATAAACTAAGGAGGATAGAAAACCCCTGCCTCGATTATGCTCTGAGGAGAGCCACCCTCTTCTACGAGAGAGAGAGCGTGTGTGTGTGTGTGTGTGTGTGTTCATGCGTGTGTTTTTTTTTTTTTTTTGAGACAGCAGCGCATTAGCACAACGATGTCTCATTTCCTCCTGATGTCGCATTTCCTCCTTCTACAGCGGCATTGCGCGCGCGTGTGTGTGTGTGTGTGTGTGTGTGTGTGTGTGTGTGTGTGTGTGTGTGTGTGTGTGTAATTAAATGAAAAAGACAGATTGGCTGAGAATTTTCCGACAAGATTGCTAAAAGGTGAGTAAAAGTTGACAGGAACCCGGACATTTAGTATAACAGGCCAATTTTGCCATATAACTGTTCCATTGGGTAGGCTTACTCATCAGAAAAAAAGCAACCCAAATCAACCTTGGGGAAACTCGGTAATTAATTAGTTTTTGGAAAATAAGAAAAGAGCACATTACGCACCAAGATATCTTTATTTCAGTACAGCATGGAGTTCAATATGTAAAATAGTAAACTTTTTGTAAATGTTAAGCATTTTAGTCACATTGATTAGATACTTTGTATTATGATAGCCATTTTGAATATATAATGAGCAATCGCCGACAAACAGATATATCAGATATTACAAGCAAACATGTCGAGTAATACATGGAAATATGTTTCTTGTGTCAAAGAATTCATTTATCATGCTAAAAAGTGATATCTAGTACTGTTTAGCTGATATCAGTTATAATCAACACAAATATTTAATATGTTATGAAAGCTAATGTTGAAAAAAAATTGTGAAGGCCAATGTTGAAAACCACGGAATGTAAATAATCACTTTTCAAATCGCTTGTCACTTGAAATATTAGCCCTGATAGCAAAAGCAAACATAAAACGACTAAACAATAAATAATAATATGAAATTACTAAATGTGTCAATTTTCTTCAAATATTCTATAAATAAAATTGTTTAATTGTATTTATACTTGATCATTATTGAAGAATAAATTCTTTCCTAACACTTATTCATCATTAGCGCTGCTCAGTTTGACACCATTTTCACACTGTCCTGCACACTTGCAGTGAATACTGCACGCAAGCCTCTTCTTAGAACAACTACAGTTGGAGCAAAGATTTCTTCCACTTTTGCATGAACAGCGGATGTCCAGAAGCAACTGCTCTGGGGCAGGAGCCATGTCCATTATCACTGGCAACAAGCTTCCATTTTCGATAATTATAGCCATATTCTTCCTTATGCAGTACAGTTTTCAAATTTATCCAGGTACTTACTTGGTGGTGTACTCGTAAACAATGGAAGTAACATGCTCGGCTAGTTGGTGGCAATCTCCCAACAGGCACATACTCGGGAGAGATAACGTGTACATAACGCAGTTCATTCAGTCCTTTTGCATTTGTACCTCTGTATAGTTTTCACAAATTGTTCTCCCACTAGTCCTAGTTCATCTTTTTGGTACTTCATTGTCTCCAAATATAAGAACATCAGATCTAGTCTTCTGCGATTCTTGTAATGCCTTCATGACTTTGATCTTTCCAATGCTGAACAATGCTGACGTAGTGTCACACCCTGATATAGCATGTGCTAATGGGAGACACATTGTCATCTCTCGGTCCAGAACTTCTGCATTGTTAATAGAAACAATATGCTGCTTTTTTTGCATATACAGATTGCATGACATTTTGGCTTGATGGTACAGTAACAGAATTAAAATATCAGTGTCATCTGCAATGACCAGCACCATAGCATTTTCTAAACCAAGCTGCAAAGCCACCTGAACAATCACAACATCAGCATCGCCTTCATATCCTGCATGTTTCACGTTGATTCCAGCTTCAGCCAGATATTCTGCCATCAGGTTAATGAGTTTCTGCTTGTTCTTTTTGTTTGAAAGAAAGACAGCCTTATTTCCTGGAAGTGGTGTTTATTTCTCCACATTTATATCAGGTGATGGTTGTTCTGTTCGTCGCCCCTTTTGCTCAGGCTCTTCAGTAGTTGATACATGGTAACTATCAAACACAACATAGAGGGGGAGTTCTGGGCTTCTCATGCTGACAGCAACAGAGACATATGCAGTGCAGACTGAATGCAGGTCTCCATCCTTAGGCCATGTCGGTCGATGTAGCAGAGCACAACCACCAATCATTCTTGCAGCAGATTCTTTCATCTCCTACATGAGAATGTCGGAATCCAGCTGCATAATGTATTTTCCAAGTAGTGATTTCTGAGATTTCCTCATAATTCCTTCATTTTGGAACAGACAAGGGCCAACAGGGGCAAGTACATATGCAAATATGTCAGCATCAGGTGGTCCACTGACACATGCAATGGATAACAGACGCTGGTAGAGCTCAGCAGAGGACATTCTTATTTCTTTCTTGTCCACCTGTATTGCCTTCCTCATGACTGCAAATGTCTTTGCTTGTTCAGACCTCTTTAGTGTGATGTTCTCCCATGTAACGTCAGTCATGCTATCATGGTCTTCTGGCCAACACTGACCGCTTCCTCAACATTGACGCGCTCATCAGTAATCAGTCCGGTTGCAATGTTGACAAGCTGTGAGGAATTGTCTGTTGCGAACGGGTTATGCATTTGCAAGAAATGTATGAAGGTCTGAAGATCATCATGGTCAAGTTTAATTGCAGCTGGCCTTACTTCTCTATGTTGCTGAGACCAAGTGCCTGAATAGATGTTTGTAAGACGCCTTAATTAGTGCCTCGGTGTATTGGGCCATAACATTAGCAGTTAAGAGCCATTTGGTTCTTGCTGCTTCCCGGTGGGTGATGTTTATAAGGTCTCCTTCCGTCTTTGCCGCTCTCATTAAGCACTGTTCGATTGTCATGTCTGTCCATGTTCCACTCCAGAACAGAGAACTGTTTCTTCGCACAGTGAACAGGCCATCAATCAGTGGTTTCTGCAGACATGGGCAGAGGTCTTGACAGTCTTGTAGATAAAGGCGAAAGCATTTACTATAAATGCAATAGCAAAGAATGGCAGCATTTCCTGTGTGGCTTTAAGATGGAGCATCCAATTGCCTGTTCTCTCTGTTCTTATGAACATTCTGACAATTGCCACAAAGTTCATGAACATCACCCACAACTTGCCAGTTCTTGACTGCTCTTGCTCTCTTTTCAGTTTTCTAATCTTATTGTGGAGATTGCAAAAAGGCTCACAGGTGGTTATATCTTCGGGCTTCATGTCATGTGACATAAGGCTCTTGTACAGCTCTTCAAGTTCTTGCCAGACCTCAGACATTGGTTCGCTTTCATCTCTGCTCAGTGGTAAAGTTGGTTCTGTGTTAGTGTCATCTTCCTGGCTAGGTGTCTCTTCACCATCAAACAGCACTTCCGGCCTTCTCAGTGTCATCTTCAAAGTAACTAGACATACTCCACAGTTTATTTTGGCCGGTGCGGAGTGTTATTACAGAGCCCAAGTGAAAATCCGGTACCTTTTTCACTGATATCGGTACTAATTACATAATACTTAATTAACGAGTTTCCCCAAAGTTGATTTTGGTTGATTTTTTTTTAATATCACAACCACCAATGGAACATTTTGGTAGCATAATTGGCCTGTTATACTAAATGTCCGGGTTCAGCACAGAGAGAGAGAGAGAGAGAGAGAGAGAGAGAGAGAGAGAGAGAGAGAGAGAGAAATGCCTCAGGGACGAGACGAGGCAATGCCAAAGCCACTGTTGCCTATATACATTTTTTTTTTTTTTTTTTACAACAAAGGAGGCAGCTCAAGGGCACAAAAAAAGGAAGCAATAATAAAAAAGAAGCCCGCTACTCGCTGCTCCTAAAAAAAAGAATCAAAAGAGGTGGCCGAAAGAGAGGTCAATTTCGGGAGGAGAGGTGACCTGATACCCTCCTCTTGTATTGAAAGAGTTCAAGTCGTAGGCAGGAGGAAATACAGATGAAGGAAGATTGTTCCAGATTTTATCAGCGTGAGGGATGAAAGAGTGAAGATGCTGGTTGACTCTTGCATAAGGGGTTTGGACAGTATAGGGATGAGCATGAGTAGAAAGTCGTGAGCAGCGGGGCCGCGGGAGGGGGGGAGGCATGTAGTTAGCAAGTTCAGAAGAGCAGTCAGCGTGAAAATAGCGAAAGAAGATAGAAAGTGAGGCAACATCGCAACGGAATTTAAGAGGTAGAGGACTGTCAGTAGGAGGAGGAGAGCTGATGAGACGAAGAGCCTGAGATTCCACTCTGTCCAGAAAAGCTGTGTGAGTGGAGCCCCCCCAACACGTGAGATGTATACTCCATACGTGGACGGACAAGGCCCCTGTAAATGGATAGCAACTGTGCGGGGGAGAAGAACTGGCGGAGACGATACAGAACGCCCAATCTCGAGGAAGCTGATTTAGCGAGAGAGGAGATGTGAAGTTTCCAGTTGAGATTTTGAGTTAAGGATAGACCGAGGATATTTAGTGCTGAAGAAGATAACAGCTGAGTGTTGTCGAAGAATAGGGGATAGGTGTTTGGAAGATTGTGTCGAGTTGATAGGTGGAGAAATAGAGTTTTTGAGGCATTGAAGGGCACAAGGTTCCTTCTACCCCAATCGGAAATGATAGCAAGGTGAGGTTAAGGGCCGTACTTTAAAACCATCTGCCAAGATCGGCGAATGCCTGGCGAAGTTACGCTTGGCGATCGTGTCGGTGAGGTAAGCGTTCTGCAGCCTCCTGTCTGGAGTCGTGTACTTCCTGTTGGGATAGCCTTCTATTGAAAGAAGTTGAATAATGCAGAGTGGAGTCGTCGGCGTATGAGTGGACAGGACAGTTTGTTATGGAAAGATCATTGATGAATAACAGGAAGAGAGTGGGTGATAGGACAGAGCCTTGTGGAACACCACTGTTGATAGGTTTAGGGGAAGAGCAGTGACCGTCTACCACCGCAGAGACAGAACGGCCGGAAAGGAAACTGGAGATAAAGGAACAGAGAAAGGGATAGAATCCGAAAGAGGGCAGTTTAGAAAATAAAGATTTGTGCCAGACTCTATCGAAGGCTTTCGATATGTCCAGCGCAACTGAGAAAGTTTCACCGAAACGGCTAAGAGAGGGTGACCAAGAGTCAGTTAAGAGAGCAAGAAGATCGCTCTGATGCTGCCTTGACTCCCACCCGTCAGGTAATACTCATGCACGTGCACTTCTTTTTCTTCCTTCACGAATAACTGAGCCGGAACGTGATATGATGAATGCAATACAGAGCTTGATAACTTTTTTTTTTTGGGGGGGTGCATCAGCCCTGGCTGGGAAGATAACCAGTGTATGGGTTTTCACGCCCCCCCCTCCTACCCCACACACACACCGCACTTCTTCACGCTCCTGTCAGACGGGGCCCCTGTAGAAGAGGAGAAACACGAGTCAGACGTGCATAATATATTTTCCTTTTCCCTTTCCACAGAAAAGGAAAATCTCCAGCGTTTGCAGGAGTAAGGGAAGGGAAACACAAACAGTAAGCTAATTTAAAAGATAAGCCGAGGATATCAAACATTGTTATCGGCAGAGAGAATATTGGTGTATAAGTATGACTTGGGAATCGCATCGTCCAAGTTATTGAAATGGCTGTTTTCCAGCATTTACGCACGACAGTCTGAATGTTGTTTTCCGCTTCGTCGAGCTCCACAGTAGCGGCCTCTTCTCTCTCCAAGGTAACTAGAGCCTTAGCCTTAGCCTTGCTTCCAATGCGACTTCAAACGTGAGAATCACTATGGCAACCGATCTCCACTCCAAATATATACCTATCCGTACTTCCTGAACTTTACCGTTTCAGCTTCCCAGGACTCCCGAGGTAACAGATGAATAACTCACATTCACACTCCATTCCCCACACTGCATGAGGGCGTCGTGAACACCGTCAGCGGGAGATGTGGGTTACACTAACGCATGAGAATCACAGTTTTTTTTTGCCATGAACGATCCACAAGAAATACAAGTGCAACAGATTTACCAACTAACCGTCCAAATACTTAATCAGGGTTGAGGCATGAACGGTAACCACCGCCTGCTTCCGATTTTACCCTATCGAATACACGTCCACCTCGCAGCAGTATCCATGGGCACAGACTTATCGTCAGGTGTTGCCCATGGCTGATGGGCGTGCGTGTCTTTCATGACGCGAGGTGTGTTCCAAGGTGACTCTAGGGATGGTGTATGCGGGCGGGCGCTAAGGTTGACAAAAGACGTGACAGCTGTTTAACCGAGGCCCTACTGGCTTGAGAGAAGTCAAGGGAGTGTTGCACTGGGCCACGCGTGACCGCTCATCGCTCTCTTCACAGTTGCTGCTCACATGCTGCTCACATGCCATCAGTGTGCCACAGCTGCTGATACACTGCTCCTGTCCTGTTGTTTCTTGGACTGTGTTGCTCCCCTCGCCCGCACGCCACTCCACGTTGAGGAGCACGGCACCCGCGAGTAGCAAATTAACTCGTTTCGACATCCTTACCAAAAAGGTTAATATAGGTAAAAAGTTTCCCTTGATATTTACAAAGTGTGAAGACCCGTGGCCTTGACAGGGTGGAGGGCAGTGAGTGGGTGTGTGGCAACAGGTGCACGTCGAACACTTGTGATCGTAATTAGGTCTCCTGAGCTTTCTGGGGTCAGAAGACGTATAAATCGTAACAGTGATCAAAATAAGGTAAGGTAAACGGATCCGCTGAGTCGTGGTTATGGTGCGCTAACCACTAATCCAAGATATCGCACTACACCAAGGTGGAAACTTTATGAGAAACATTTCGTACGCACACAAGTAAATTTATGTTCTGATCAGAAATGCAGATCAAGAAAATATAACATACAAAGTCATGAATGGCCAACTCAGAACGTTTGCTATGACTTTATGAACAATAACAGAAACATGCTGGAGCGTAACACACCCACCTTTAATAGGGTTGTATATACACAAAAAAAAAAATCTGTTTAGAAATGAAGACTAAAAAAAAATATGTGCGCAGTAATGAATGGGCAACTCAAAACTTTAGCTAATTCATTAGGACAAAATAAATATCGATTTAAAACCCATAACTATACATTGTGTAGAACACGCCATCCATCCACCGCGGCTAAAGACAGTGCGGGCCGTCCAACACATTATTATTGCGCAAGAAGATTAGATAACGCTCCTCGACGCAAGTGGGTTCAGTTCAAGGTTAATTGTTTTCCCGCGTGGAGACCAGGAAGAAATAGTAATATCCTTTCTATATGCGCTGAAAAGAAAAACTAAAGACTGTGTGTGAATGAATGAAAAAAATTATAAATCAATGAACAAACAAATAAATGAGTACATACATAAGAAAAAAAATATCGTTTTCGCAAGTTAAATAAACAAACATCCATGGCAGTTTGTACAAACATGCGATGACTAATACTGATAACCATAAGAATTTGTTGTTGTTCTTACAGCGTGTGTGTGTGTGTGTGTGTGTGTGTGTTCTCACCTAACATTTCTCCTTGTCATATACAAGTAACCTACTTGCTGCTCCCTAATTCGTAGCTCGAGTCAGGCCTTGTCACACTCTCCAAATGTTAACGTATGTCACTCTTCTGCATTGAATTCCGTCTGCGTTCTTCACTCTGTACTGCCTGGGGGTTGGGATGGCATGCTCCTCCCTTCTCCTTTGTTGTTTTACTTGCAAAAATAAACTATCAATCAATCAATCATTCAGATAGTTTTGTTCTATTATATTGTAATTCCTCACATGAGTTCTCATATTTTATTGTCGTATTTATTTTAGTATCATTAGTAAACATATCCATGTAACTCTGTTCTCATATTATCATTTATATACTTTAAATACACCAGCAACATGATTGGTTTACCAACACTGAACCCTGTGTGACACCACATCTACCGCTTTCCAGGACGAGTACTTTCCCCTTAATATTCGTCATTTTTTCCTTTTCTTCCTTCGACAATTACAATTGGCTCCCCTGGATTCCCATTGTATCAAAGTTTCCATGAGGGACTTTGTTAAAACCGTTTTAGAAGTCTTAGTTTACTGTCTGCCCATCCATCTCACATTTTTTCTGCCGCTATATAGTAACAAATATTTGATATGCTTACTTTTTTGTCTTTCCTTAAACCAAATAGCACTTATGATAACATATTTCTCAATAAAGTGTTTTATCCGACTTTTTCCCATTACTTTGCTTGCAACATTGATCTGTGATTAATGGGCACTGTTTATTGCTTTTTTTTCGAACAGGGGGATTGCGTTGACCTTTTTTTCATATTTCTGGTAACTTGTCTTGATTTTATGACGAATATTTATTTGCAGTAGCGCGTTTAATTCTTCTACACATTCTTTTTCACGCTCAGTTGGATAATTCATTCGAAACATTTGCCTTCCGTTTATCTTCTTTTATTTAATATCTTCAATTTAGCTTTATATATATATATATATATATATATATATATATATATATATATATATATATATATATATATATATATATATATTTGTTTGTTTGTTTTAATTCAACTGCTACTGATTCTACAACTTCTGGTAAATTTACACGTATCTGGTTTGCCTGCAGTTAGTTATTTGTTACCAGCACAGGTCACCTTAATTGTTTGATGTCTCTATCTTTCCTAGAGACTGAACCTCAGCGCTCAACTAATAGATGATGAATATATTATTTTTCCTCCATATAATATGATTTTCTTTACTCAATGTAGTATTTGTTACATTAACATTTAACTTCGTTTCCATAAGACAGATTACCTGCTTATTTTTTGTCTTGTAACCTACTGCATCGTGTGTGTGTGTGTGTGTGTGTGTGTGTCAGATCCACACAGCTGAGTACATGTGGGGTGTGTTATCGTCCTCAACATGGGCTATCGCATCAAACGACTCTTATTAATGCCGTGATAAGTAATCCAAGCGAGATATATATTTTTAAAGAAATTTATCACTTATCTTGATCGTCTCCAACGCCAGCCCTTTCTCAGTTCCCAACCCCTGTTGCGGGAATTTCTCTACAAACTCAGTAACAATAGCCATGAACTTGTATATGCACGCTTAAGGGTTCAGGGAGATAGCAACTTTTCCTAGCTCAGTTTTTGCAAAGAGAAGAAAATGGCGGGGTTAGGTGAACAAATGTGTAAATATCTTAATCAATGAAATAAAGAAAGACAAAAAAGGAAAGACAATAATAGAAAATAATGCATGGGAGGAAGGAAGGAAGGAAGGAAGGAAAGACCGAAGTACGGAAGAAAAAAAGAGAGGAAGAAAGACAAAGAAATAAAGGAAGAACGGAAGAAAGACGAGGACAACGAAGGGAAATAAATAAAAAAAGAAGAGAAAAAACAATAAGCCCCAAACAAATGCACAGAATATATAGATAAAGGAAACAACACCACGTTTAAGATCTACGTTACTCCCTGTGGCGGCAAGAACTATAGTATTTATTATCTTGTGTTGTTCCTGCCCACTCACTGCCTGCTAAATCTAGTGATAGGAGGCCAACTGCTTCCTAATAGCCACCTCCTCGCCTCGACAAGTGAAAGGCAGCACAAGCAAGGCGGGGGAGTAAGCGGTGGCGGGACGTCTCATGCATGGGCCGTCACGTGCGTGGTGGGTGCGGCGTTGGGCAGCAAGTGGCTTCATAATGATCATTGCCTTGTTTCTATGGAGTGGTGAACAGAGTACTGAGCAAACGTAAACGAGTAAATGGTCCATATTTTGTAACAGAATGAGTAAGTGGTCTATACCTTGTTGTAGAAAGTGTAAATGGCCCAGACCTTGTACAATAACGAGTAAATGGTTCATACCTTGTAAGAGAAAGACTAAATGACCCTTACCTTGTTGTAGAAAGTGTAAATGCAGTAGAAAGAGTAAATTTGGCCCATATATTGTAATAGTCAATGGCCCATAACTAGTAAATGGACCATACCTTGTAATAAAGTAAATGGTTCATACATTATAATAGAACGAGTAAATGACCCATACCAGATCGAGTATCGTGGCACAGTATAATTATTGGTTTCACGGATTCTTTGAAATGGACGGGGTTGGCAGACGGCGGGGGGCAGGCCGTGGGGGGAGGCAAAGGCAGGTGAGTGAAAGGTGGACTCGCGGCCACGGGCGAAAGTTGATCTGATCTGCGGTCTGAACATCACAGCCTTGACATGAATCTGAATCAATCAACTGCTCACCGGTTGACCAATAGGTGATCCTGAACTTGGAGAAACCTTTAGAGGCTGACCTGGATGCCACCCTCGACCCAGTGTCCTCTTTTTTTCACGTTTGACCTATAGCGCCAGTAGGCTTTCCTGATGAGGCCTGTTGGTCCTCCCCAGCCCGTTAGCAGCCCAGGCACCGTTTCTTGTTTGACTAATGCTGCCCCCCCCGAGCCTGATCCATTTGATCTTCTTGAGAGAGTTTCGCTAAGTCCGGGTTGGTAGGTGGTCATCAGCAGCAGGGCAGCATCTGGGTAGTCTTAGGTCACTCGGCGAAAGAGGCAGATAGATATTATAGATAAATGGCAGCAAAGTGAGAACGAAAGATGAGGAGAGGTGGCAAAAAAAAGAGAGGAAAGTACAGAATAATTGACAGGTCCTGAGACCTAAGTTAAGGGCAATAATGTATGCTTGGAGCTGTGAGGAAGCTGTGAGAAGTAGGAACAGCCTTAAGAACGAGACCTTTATGCTCAGCCCTGAGACCTAAGAAATGTTAAACGCCAAGTCAAAGTAACATCTAAGGCTATTCTCAGCTTCCTTATCGAGATTTTTCATGAAGAATGTACTGATATAAGCGATTTTTTAAACAACTAACATGAAGTATCAGAGCGAACATTTTTGTTTTTGCCTTTGACTGTCTCTTCTGCTATAAAAAGATAAGATTTTTAAGAAAATAAAGAGTGTAATTTAAACACTAGAATCAGAAATCGCGTGTTTATTGCAATACCCGTAACGTGGTTGCTTGTGCTTTGCTATAATTATAACCTGAATATTTTTTGTAAGTACGTGATTTAAGTTATTTAAAGGTTCCCTGTATTATGAAGATAACCCAGGGAAGAAAAAACAAAGTGAACATTGTGATCCACCATGCTACACTGCTTCATTAATTTATGCTATTTTTTTTAATTAATTGGCCACGCCCCTCATCAGTCCTACTCAACGCCTCCACTTCACTCCAATCCACTCCCTCTCAATCTTACACTTCATTTCCTTCTTTTGACAAGCTACCTTCTCAATAACACTATAAATATCTCGATTCCTCATCTCCTCATCTCTTTCTAATCTTTTATATTTCCTCTCCCCAGCTTCCTGTCATCTGCGCATACCTTATTCTGTTTTATCTCTATCACCCTTCCTCATTATTCTCCTGTGTGTGTGTGTGTGTGTGTGTGTGTGTGTGTTGTAATCAGGGACAAGCATGAATAACATTACTTTTCCTCATTGCGCCACGCCTCGTAACAACTCCTTTCTGTGTCAACGCTGTATCCTCATGAGAATTAATTAGTATTGTAGCCACACACTGTAGCAGTAGGCTGCAACTGATTGTCCTCCACTCACTTCCGGGTTAGGATTACAGGAGCTGTCTTGTATAGGCCAACCGGCCTCTTGCAGACTCCTTACATTCTTATGTTCTTATATTCATTTATTACGCGATGGTTTTACTTCCAAGGAGCCACGAGACGTATAAGTGTAATACGCAGTCACACTTTCCTAATAATATACTCGTACAAGCAATCTAAGCGTCAGCAACCTGTTTTTAGATTTGCGTCAGACCATCGATCACTTTGTTATTATAGTCATGACGATGCTCTTCACACTCAGTAATAAATAAATGAATATATATATATATATATATATATATATATATATATATATATATATATATATATATATATATATATATATATATATATATATATATATATATATATATATATATATATATATATATATATGTAGAGTAAGAAGTTAGAGAGCAAGGCATCTACATTCCACACATATTTTGCCTAACGTGTCTACTTTCCTAATGCAGAGCTGGGATTGCAGCTTCCGGGTCGTGCACATTCTGGTAAACGCTGGTGAGGTCTAACTATAGTTTCATTTTCTTCTTTCTCAGCAGTGTCAGATGTGTGAAAGTAAAGATTTTCCTCCGATTTAGTGAACAGTGTGTACGTTCTGTTGTTGTTGTTTTTTATCCGATTTATTTGCTTTCCTTCTCTTTTTGTTATGCATCTGCAACAACAAAATTAATAAATCAAAGTTATGGGTATGCTGTATCATCCTCACGCGAATCTGCCCCATCAAATTATATAGGTACACACCGCAATTTGTAACACGCACAAATCTTAAGAAACAATGAGCCAGAAGGAAATCCACGCTCATTTCTTGGAGATAATCTTATCAGAGGGTGGGACTGAAGGCGCACTTCCGTATTTCCCAGTTTATGGCTTTGTTGGTGTTGAAAACTCAGGAAAGCCTACATCATCCATGCTACTGAGCTGTGTAACAATGTCTAGCTGCGTGAGAGGGAAGGGAAAGCAGTCATGAAGATCTGCCGGTCATAACGTGCTCCCTGACCCTGGGAAGATTGCGCAGCGTCACCCACCTGTAAACCCCCACCCCGCATATACTCCATGCAACTCATGCATACCCTTGATCATCCTTCCTGCTGGTATGACTTTTAAGAAGTGGAAAAAGCCAGGATCAGTGATACATATATAATCATAACAGAAACGTGGCTCTGTACCTCCACAAAGTCTGTTTCTTTTCTGAGAACCTCATGACAACATCCTGCTCAGCTGTTTACCAAGGAAGCATGTTCCAGCACACGTTCTGAGGCGGAACAAGTGAAGACAATAGGAGCAAGTGTGGGTGTGACTGACGATCGATGCGCACCTGGCCACAATACGATAGCACGACTCTGCCTCTGGCGCCACACCGGTGAAAACAGCACACGAGGAGGTAACCTGTATGGAAACGTGCCCCAGTACTTGCTAGGGTCTATACGAATCGATAAAGACGAGTGCTGATTAGAGTAAGAGAACAAAATGGTCAACCTTCCAAGGCTGAGACCATGGGCTTATCAGTCAAAGGTCCTGTAATTTGTCCCAACTAAATCGTGTAATGGATCTGAGTAGAGATAAAACATCCTTAAAATATATACAGTATACATGTTTATCGCAGTAATTGCTCCTTATACTCAAATTTTACGTCCCGAGAAGCATATAATCTACACATTGATTGAGTTGGAGACAAGGCCATATCTTATCTCTGAGACTTTGAGCAGTGAAAAGTGAATGACATAAGACAGTATCACACAATCATAAACTGCATTATCATAAAGACCCTGAAATATTCGGTGATAAGATATGTGCGCCATTGGGTTCGGAAATATTGATAGTAAAAGTAGGCATTACTGGCTGCCTGCTTATCATTTAGGTACACACATACAACTTTATCAGTGTGCCGAGTCGTGATAGCCCATCTCAGATTCAGATCCACAGTAGCTCCGCAGTTCCCTCTCTAGCTCGATCCTTGACTCAGTTCCTACGCATCAGCAGAGGTAAAACTGCGTCAATCCCAGCTAGCATCCTTGGGGAACCATTGGGACGGATTGAAATAAATGAGAGTGATACAGCTTTATTTTTTTCAGTGTATACTTTACGCCTCACTCTAGATTACGTTGTGCACGTTGCAATGGGGGTGTTGAAAAAAAAGGAAAAGTGGAGGGGCTTGGAAGTAGTGCGACCCATGGGAAAGTCCAATATTCCTTTTGCGGTGAATTATCAAATTTGCCATGACTGTTTGAGGGGTTATTCAAGTGCAATTAGGTTTCAACTCAGTTTTGTTTCAGGGAAGGGCGTCTGTCTAATAAAAAAAAAAAAATAAATAAATAAAGCGATAAGCCTTAATTATCAAAAGTCCTCCTCACCCTCAAAAAAAAAAAAAAGTACTGCATATAATATTTTCTCGGTTTTTGGTCGCCGGATAAATTAATTGACTCCTGCGAAGTCGATCGATCTTATAGGTGATAAAACTATTAAAATCCTTTCCACTTAGTGTGTGTGTGTGTGTGTGTGTGTGTGTGTGTAACCCCCTCTCTTGTTGTGCATTTATTCCTACCATTGTATCTTTTTAGTTTAATTGTGCTACCTACACATGTATTACTAGTTATATAATCACATTCTGCCCTGCCTGGGAGTTGGGATGGCATGTTCCTCCCTTCTCCCTTGTTGTTTACCTGCAACAATAAACTATCAATCAATCAATCAAGCAAGGTCAAAAATGAAGCACAACTGTATGGGTCGTATTATAAAGCATTTCGCCGCCCAAGTACACAAATTTGACAAGGCTTTCGTAGGCTTGTGGGCATTTCCAAGAGTAGTTGTATGACCCTGGTGGTAGTTTGACCCTTCTTCTGTAACATGAACCTGAAGAAACACTCATTAGAATCCGACTTAGTCCCTCTTTGACCTCTAGAAATAGCTCATGTGAATTGCGAAAGCGTTTTATAATGCCGACTTACGCCTCGCTCCGGTCATATCTCGATCGGTCGATCACTTTCGTCACCTCTGTTATCGTGGTTGAGAAAATACCATATGGAGAGCTAAGTATAATTGTACCTTCACTCAGTCATATAATACACAAATATAAAAAAATAAGGTTAATGTGTAGAAATAATGATTGAGGAATAGTTACCTTTAAACTTTTGCCCTTTAACAAACTTCACCTCTCTGTCAACACTGCTCCAAAGAATCAAGTTGAATTGTGCCTATGCTTAACAAACAATATATGAGTAAAAAAAAAAATAGTATACCTAAATAATAATACGAATAAAAACAACGACTATAATAATTTTGTCCTTTAACACCCTGCTGCCCCCACTCCCTGTGCTCAGTCTCATGTAGTCAGGGTTGCCGCTTTTGGTACTAATGAACCGAATTAGGTACTTTTAGACGTCTTACTACTCTCGGTCTTATTTAGCACGAAATGATGTCTGAGAAACTATGTAGAGATGGCTAATATTAAGGCTTCCTACAAGATATATGAGGAAACCTATGATTTTGAAGGGAAAATACCTATTAATTAGTTTTATTTCTAGGACACTGAAATATAGCAGGGCAAAATAGCATTAACAACGAAAAGGAGATGGAAATTCTTTAAGGTCCATATTCTTAAACGTATCGGACTTCCATTACAACTATTTTCCAAGGCCCCAGAAAATGTCAGTCGTGTTTTCATGGGGTCAGCTTTCCCGTTCAAGGTACGTGTAGGCCTACGTACGATATAGAAGTCGGATAAAACTATATAGGGTCACAAAACAGTCCATGAAAACCCCAGTTACTTCTACGAGAGGCTTTTCGAACAGGCGTACCAAGTTTAAAAATAATGGCTTGAGTTTGGTGCAGCTTAAGTGTTCTCTCTGTGCTTGCATGCAGGCTCGTTCTGGCACTGCTAATTAACAAGATCGGTGTGACCTTATATTAGGCTTCATGCAAGATATATGGCGATTGTGTGATTTTGAAAGGAAGACACTCATCAGTTTACTTTAAGGACACTAAAACTATCCAGAAGAAAACAACATGATCAGTTAGTTTGACGCAGTTTATTTCATGTGGTATCGGTACGTTCGCTTTCAGGCCCGTTCTGGCACTATCTATAAATCGGTGTGACCTAATATTAGGCTTCCTACAACATATATAGGGAAAGGGATGCTTTTGAAAGGAAGACACTCATCAATTTTACTTAAAAGACACCAAAACTATCCAGAAAAAAAATAGAATTAGTTTGGTGCAGTTTGATCTCATCTGGTAGGTACGTTTCAGGCTCGTTCTGGTACTTTTTTGGTGCAGCCTGTTCTCATCTGGTACATTTTCGGGCTCGTTCTGGTGCATTGATGATAAAAAGGAGGTGGAAATTCCGAGTCTGGTGCAGTTTGTTCTGATGTGGTACGTTTTCAGGCTCGCTGTGGCACCAGTCCGCGGCTCCGTGTGGCAGCCCTGCGTGTAGTGGTTGTTTTGGTTCAGCTGGCCGCGACGGGACACTCGCAGCAAGGACCACCTCAAGGCTGCCCCCACAATGGCGGCACCAGGCTTATTCGACCTCGAGTTACAGGAGGAGGACGCCATCGAGTGTGACCAGTCCGATGACGACGCTATTGAGGTGGAGGAGGTGAGGCGCCAGCAGGGGCAGGGGCAGCGCGCCCTCCCATGCTGCTTGACTTGTTTTGGTCCCGCTGCCCCTTCCCTCTTACCTGTCTTAGTGCCCAGGTAGCCCCGCGGGGTAGTCAAACAATGACCTGAGCACAGATATTTCAAAGGATGTTATGTTAAGGACGTCATTCTGATGCTTTTGGGTTCGTGACTAGGAAGCTAAAGAACATGTGCGCGAAAGTGCGTGTTTGTTACAAATATATATATAAAAAAAACAATGAAGCATGGACTTATCTCTCTTAAGTCTCTTGATAGTTTGCTTAACTGTACAAGATACAAGATTTCCCCTCACCATCTTGCAAACAAAACCAGTTTGAGTATGACCTTTATTGTTTAAATTTTTCTATTTATGATATTTTAAGTATATTTGTTTCTTTTATTGCAGTTTCCTGTTATTGGTGTGTTCTATTGTCCATAGTTTGATTGTTTTTTAGTTCATTTGAGTATTTTGAGGGCTCATTTATTGTTCAAATGAGTAATAACCATAATAGACCCAATGCTATGAAATGTGAAACAAAGGGGACAAGAGGAGTGGAGTCTCCTGGTGTGAAATTACATATTCACCTCTATTTGGGGGACCCTTAGGAGGAGCAAGATAGGCAAAGCCCCCCAATAGATAAGAGCATGAAAACTCCTATTGGATTTTAGCTGTGGTGAGCCGTAGGTTTTGGCTGCTTTGGGCTAATGCACCACCTGTCCCTGCTTGGGTTAGCACACATTTTATGGCTGTTTTCTTAAATGTTTTCATCTTTACACACTCCTGTGGTTTTCTGGGAGGCTGAAAGTTAGAAAAAAATATAGTTTACAATAGAAGAGCAATTGGGTAAGTAGGGAATGAGATATCTGTACATTTGAAATACTAATCTTTTCCAAATTATCATATGGTTATTTATTTAAACAACAAATGAGGCCTCAAAACTCTCAGATGAACTAAAAAAAAAAAAAATCAAATAGAAGAAAATTTAAAAATTCAAATTGGCAATAATGGAAATATTTACCAGTGATTATTTATTATAGTTAGTCCTCGACTTGTGATAGGGTTTGCTTCCAACAGGCAGATTGCAAGTTGAAATTCACATTGAAAAATGAAATAAAAAGTGTTATTCATATGTCCTGATGCAGGCAGGACAGCATTCTCGTGCCTCTTACCCTCCCTCCCAACCCCACCTCTGGCCTCTTGTGCTCATACTCAGTTGACCCATTAGCCAAAGAACATTGTTCACTGTTACACAATGGAGGTACAGGGGGTCCTCCTGTTACTACTAAACACCGTAAACCTATTTTGCATGTACGTCGAAACACATCCTTTATTATAAGGAACGGTTAGCCCCAACTCTCACATGACCAATGTTCATCACCATTTCTCCCTTTTCCAATTGTTTCACAATGTCTAATTTTACTTCCACTGAGATGGCTTTCCTTTTATTCAAAGTACTGCCATCAGAAGAGTCTGCCTTATGCTTGGGAGACATAATGAAGGCCCAAAGTCAATGAAAAAAGAACACAAATCAAAGAGAGCGAAAGCACAACAAACCAAAATGACGTACAGCAGGAAATGAGCTTGCCCTCTTCCTCGGTCAAGCGTCGCGTGATGATGTATTCTTAAGGCACAGCCACACAATCTAGTTTCTCTGGAATTTTGTGCCGAGATTCAAAGTCGGCTGCATTTTACAGGAAACTTGGTGAGTTCTAGTCAGAATCTTGCCCACCAGCATGTCGGTTATTTTCTCGCAAAGCCGGCAAGTTGTAGTCACAAGAAGAAGAGTGTGTCAGCTGATTGGTCCAGTAGCTATCTGCGTGTTTATTTCAGTACCACATTGAGTTCCACAAAGATAAATTAATAAGCTTGGAGTAACCAGGTTGAGTAGGTCTTGGACCTGAGTCTTTTCCAAGTGTAGCCACTGTCTCATTGTGTCTGGGTCCTCACTGCTATAGTAAGACTCACCTTAAAGTGCAGCTGTGTCGGTGGCCTATGAGGAACAACCGGGAGTACAGCGTTGCCACGTTTTTAACCCCACATTGGTTGCCTCTCTCTCTCTTTCTCTTTCGTGGTGTCACCGCCACAAGGATTTGAATTTTTTTTTTTTTTTATGTCAGCTTATTTTAACATACATTTCTTCATGATATAATCTAAATATAATTGTGAAACTACTTACACATCCCAAAACGAAAGGGAAACCATAAAAAGTATATATTTTTTTTAGCAACACTTTAAATTATGTATGCCACGTTTCTTTATATGCTCAAATATTTTATCTATAATAAGTTAACTGTTCCTTCATACGTTATAATATTAAGATTAAACGTGTATGCATATTTGCTGATCATATTTGTCATGGTTTTACTTATATTAGAATATTTCTACATCGCGGGCTAGGAGACATGCGGCAAAGCTGTACAAAGGGATCCCCCTACGCTGAACCCCCCCCAACCGCACGTTCGGCCGAGCCAGACTATAAGTTCTAGTAGCATTTAATGGTAGCAACCTGTAACACACACACTCCCTTTGTCTATGAGCCAACCATTCACGAGTTCACGTCATTCTTTTTCTTCAACAAACACCACAAAGCAACTGCTGCAATGTCTGGATCCATTGTTTGTTTTTCTTTTCTGCTGATATTTCCCAGAATGCAACAGTCCTCCGTGTGACCAAACTCAAGGATAAACTCGCAGCTGAAAATTGTCGGGAGATAATTTATGTGGAAAATTCTTGAAAAACTAACGTGTGTGGCCACACCGCACCTTTACACCGCGGTCATGAACTAGTTCATGCGTGAAGTTCGTAATTACGACACAAATATCATAAGTTGAAACAAGGATTTTTTAATAATTTATGGGGTTGCGTCGTAACCTCGAAACATCGTAGGTCAAGAACATCATAACCTGAGGACCCCCTGTACCAAATTTTGCCATGACAGCGACATTAGCCAAGTGCCTCAGCAAGTCATTGCGTGGGGGTTGTCTTGGCGGGGAGGACAGTATTTGCAAATAAAGAACACATCGTATTTATATGAGTGGCCAGTGTCACCTCTGCTGCATTTTTTTTTTTTTTTTTTTTTTTTTTTTTTTTTTTTTTTACGTCCAGGCCTATTGCACCAGTAGGCTTTCTTGGTTGGGCCTGGTGGTCAGCCCAAGCCTGTCATGGTGCAGGCAAGTATTTATAGTGGCACCCTTTTTTTTTCTTAGCTCATGCTGCTCCCCGGAGCTCATTCTTGATTTCCCTTGGACAGTTTCTCTAGAGTCCGGGCTGATGGGTAGTCTTCAGGACAGCATGTGGGTAGTCTTAGGTCACTCGGCAGTGGCTGAAAAATCCCAGGTGGTAGTGGTGGATTCGAACCCACATCATCCAGGACACGGTGAAACACGGGACTGCCAAGCTGACTACTCAGCCACCACCTCCCCTACCTTCAGTGAATGTTTTTACAACTTGATTGTTGTTTCTGGTAAACAGTCTTCTATAAGAGCTGCTGTAGGAATATTTTGAGGCAACTTGTTCTGGGATACCATATTGGTTGCAATCAGCTGATCAACTTTCCAAACTGGCACCTTCCACCTGCAGGGAGTAGTGTGGGCTAATGGGTGAACTAAATGCAGCTGGGACTTGTAAACAGTGAAAATAACTGGTTAGGCTCACTTCACCCTTCCTCAGCTCATGTGCTAGCCAACTGGCATCTGCTAAATCTAACAGTATGCTTGTTGTGTGGGCTAATGGGGGACCCAAATGCAGCTGAGACTTGTAAACATTGGAGATAATTGATTATGCTCACTCCACCCTTGCTCAGCTCACATGCCAGCCAACTGGCATCTGCTAGATATAATGGTATTCTTGCTTAACAGACTGTAGGCCTATAAACTGATGGAGTAGCAACTAGCAACTGTAGCTTGAGTAGTAGTAACAGCTTGACATCCACAGGCAACTGAGGGGAATGGATGGGTGGGCTGGCCCACCCACCCTTCCTTACTCTTTCCTGTCTTACCCCAGCCCCAGCTTGGGTAAGACCAATGTATGAGGGCAGCGGTAAGGTCGGGTGGTGGGGAGTACAGGAATATTTCAAACATCAGCTCATTACTTAACCAAGTATTACTATTATTAATAGCCTGGTCATCTGTACGTGCGGTCGTGAGTCGCATACATCATAACTCAAGGACTACTAGTATACTATAATAGGATGAGTATTCAGTATTCAATAAATCCATTGGAGCATACGTTGAGGGGTGTGTTACCTTACTTCCCCTTTGATGCCAAACCCAGGAGTTCCTCCGGGCAGAGATGACAGGTGACAGATACATGGAAATTCAAGATACTTGTGGTGTATTCCGAAAGCTCCCCATATAATTTCATTCAACCATATTTAAGCCCTTCTCCCACTTCACTATAAATAACGAAGAAAAGTCATGGTGTCAAAAATCCATAATCATGACTAATTGTGAACAAAATCGTTGACAATTGTGGCGTGCCGCTGATGTGAGCCATGAGTTGGCAGTTTTATGTGAAGGGCCACGATGACTTGGTGCTGCATGAAAACATTGTGGAGCTGCACGACATTGTCAGCTAGGAGTTGTCGACAATACGGTGATACAGTGGTGACATTGCAGATGACGCAGCGAGTAACAAGTGTGTATTCTCCGACGTCGCCAAAATCTCTTGGATAAAATTAACTTTGAGATCTCAATCGTACGTAAAATGTAAGATGCCTACTGGATACTGTAACATTAATATTTTATTGAGTATTTTGCTGATATTGCGTCAACATATCGCCGAACTCTGACGATTGATATCATATCTGCTTTGCCTATACATTCGGCAGCATTTTGGTGATACATTGTCGATAAAACTTCGTAGCTATATCACTGTTTTTTTGGCGTAAAAAAAATAACTCTTGGAATTCCATTAATCTTACGCAATACACTGACATATCGCCTAATTGTCGGGTATTAGTTACTGCTTGTATCGTATACACTGCCAAGGTGTTGACGTTTTGTTGTTGTGGTGTTGCAAGTACAGGCAATCCTCGGGTTGTGATGGTCTCGACCTACGACGTTTCGTGGTCACGATGCGGTCCCCATAAATGCTTAAATAATTCTTGTTTCAACTTTCGATGTTTGTGTCGTAAATACGAACTTTGCACGGGAACTAGTTTGTTGAGTGCGGCAGAAGAATACGTCGTCACCAAGCATTGTACTGAGGCTGGTTCGTTGTTTACATTCTGCTCGTATGCCATTTGGGTTCCTTGGACGCTGTGTTGTGGTGTTTTTAATGTCTTTTTTTGCATCTTTGTGCCCTTAATCATGCCTCCCAAGCATAAATGTGACTTCTGATGGCAGTGCTTGTAAGAAAAGGAAAGCCATCACAAAGGAAGTGAAATTAGACATTGTGAAACGCTCTGAAAAGGGCGAAACACCTACAAACATTGGCTGTGCACTAGGCCTAAGCTGTTCGACTGTGGCCACAATTATTAAAGATAAAGATCGCATTCTTGAACATGTGAAAGGATCGGCTTCCATGCATTCCACTGTGATTATGAAGCTACCGGGCCAATCAGCTGACACACTCTTCTTGTTACCACAACTTGCCGACCTCGTGTGAAAATAACGGTTATTTGACTCGCGTCGAATATCGGGTTACAACACATCGTTAGGAACGTATCTCCGTCGTAACCTGAGGACCCCCTGTATTTAGTATATAAAGTACAGTTTCTTCATATAGAAGCAAAACAAAAATAGTTTCTTAACTGAACTTTTATTTTCTATGGTGATTTTGGCATGCATTATGAAGATTTTTGAAGTGTCAATAGTTAGTGCCAATTTTTTAGGATTGCATAAAAAAACTTTGGTTGAAGTGTTACTCAGAGCAGTTGTATACGTAAGAGTAAAGTATATTTGTAACATATCAATTACTTTGTGTTTCAATATCTTAATTGTTAAGAATGTTGACCTTCATTTTATCTGACTTTGTTTTATTCCGTTGCAGAGTCAGTATGAACAAGGCCCAGATATGAATGCAATCCTTCAGTAAGTAATTTTATATGTAGATTGATGGCTAGTTTTGTTGCTGACACAAATTTGACCTACATATGATGCTAAAGTTAACAATATATCTTATTGTAGGTAAAAAAAAAGGTTTATATTTGTATCCTTTTTTTTATACATATTTCCTTCTACAGCTATATATATAATTTAAAGTGACTTCACTTGTGTCAAGATGTACATTAAAAAATGGAGCTCCTTTTCCAGGGCTGAAGGTATTGAGACCTTACAGTTGTCAGACAGCACAGTCAACCCAGGCAGGGAGAAGGTGCGTCCATCAGACTTTCAGCTACTGAAGGTTCTCGGAAAGGGCGGTTATGGCAAAGTCTTTCAGGTACGGGATGCTCATATTTATTAATTGATTTTGCTGTGAATGAGACTGTGATTATCAGTGGTGGGCACGGTTCCGCTAACCGCTAATTAGCGAAGCTAACGTTTTTTTAGCTGATTAGCGTTTTCGCTAACTTTGGAAACAGTCAGTGGACCAATTAGCTTCCGCTAAATGTAGTTCCTCCTCCGCTAATTATAAGTCCACTAAAAAATTCACAGAGGTTTGTTCTTGTCCATTGTGGGCAGACACAGCACCAGTTGAGTAACATGGTGCAATAATTCCAGGGCTTCCACTTTTCAAAAAATTATGCCTTAAAGTAGGGTAATTGGATAATTATTAGGGAAACTTATTGTCTAAGTTACAACATATTGAAATTTCAGTACACTAGCTCTGTTTTTAACCCCTTAATGACGACGATGCTGCTGGCGTCATATAATTCTTTCTGACGTAAGCAACAAGATGACGCCAGTGTCGGAGAACGAAAAGCTATCTGGAATTTGAAGGGCGTGCGTGACTATGTCTGTCAATGCTAACTGACTAACTGGTACCTCTGTTGTCCCTTACCACAGTAATAACATCACTCCGTGCTTAAAATAGCCTACAGTTCCTGCCTACACATCATGGCGTCTGCAGAGTGATTATGTTCCCTCAGCCGATCTGCTTTGGCGGTCTTTCTTTAGTTTCTGCTTGTTGTGTGCATGCTGAGCGTAGTCTTGACACCACTTATATATGTGATGTTCTAGATGAACCAAATCTTGTTCACAGGAGTGTTCAGAGGAGTGGGAAGCATAAGTTGGATTTTTTAGGAATCATGGAATTCCAGCCAAACAGTCTGTGTAAATAATAATCTGATTTCACAGTTCAGTTATATGGATGATTTTCTGCAACTTTTATTCAATGAGATTCATTCCAGAATGAAAAAAACTACAATAAAATATTTTTTGTTTCACTGCATCTTTGGCTCTCTGTAGGTACTAAATTTCCAGGTCAAAAATTATAAACTATATTTTTCAGACTCCATTGTGATAAAATGAGCAACTTTTCTTCAATAAATTTTCCTGTATGTCACACCAGTAAAAAGTTGGAATTTTGGTGGAATCATGGAATTCCAGCCAAACGGTCCACCCAAATAATAATCTGATTTCACAGTTGAGTTATATGGATGATTTTCTACAACTTTTATTCAATGAGATTCATTCGAGAATGAAAAAACCAGGGTTGGTGATTTTTTTGATTTTTTTTAAAAAATCAAAAAAATAAAAAAATCATTGATTTTTTTGATTTATTTGATTTTTTTGATTTTTTTGATTTTTTTATTAAAAAAGAAATATATATATATATATATATATATATATATATATATATATATATATATATATATATATATATATATATATATATATATATATATATATATATATATATATATATATATATATATATATATATATATATATATATATATATATATATATATATATATATATATATATATATATATATATATATATATATATATATATATATATATATATATATATATATATATATATATATATATATATATATATATATATATATAATACTGAGTGATTTGAAAATCTCCATAGGTTACTTAAGTTTGAGTTTAGGGCGTGTAAGTGTGAGCACAGTCAAGGATCCTGATACATACGTGTTCAATACTTGTTTGTAGTTGGTACAGGACCAGGTTTAGGACAGACAGAGTTGCCTGAAGTTATTTTCATGACAGCATTTTATATTATTACCACACAGAAGAATATCTACTTTTATTCTGTTACTGTTTGGTTGCTAACCTTGGTTATTATTATGATACATTGAATCCCAAGTTAGTAAAGACTAAAGGAGGCTGATTTTTACCATCCTTGGAGCACATCATTTAACTTATGGAATACTTTTTAGTAAAAAAATCAAAAAAATCAAAAAAATCAAAAAAATCATGATTTTTTTAGTAAAAAAATCAATGATTTAATCATTTGATTAAATCAATTTGATTTAATCATTGCCAACCCTGGAAAAAACTAAAAAAAATTAACAAAATTTATTTTTCAAGTCTCACTACAAGTTTGGCTCTGTAGGCAGTAAATTTCCAGGTCAAAGATTATAAACTATAGTTTTCAGACTCCATCGTGATAAAATGAGTAACTTTTCTTCAATGAATTTTCCTGTACATGGCACCAATAAAAAGTTGGATTTTTGGGGAATCCTGGAATTCCAACCAAACGGTCAGTCCAAATCATAATCTGATTTCACAGTTGAGTTATATGGATGATTTTCTAAAACTTTTATTCAATGAGATTCATTCCAGAATGGAAAAAATATACAAAATTTACCAAAATAATTTTTTGAGTTTCACAACAACTTTGGCTCTCTGTAGGAAGTAAATTTCCAGGTCAAAGATTATAAACTATACTTTTCAGACTCCATGGTGATAAAATGAGGAACTTTTCTTCAATAAATTTTCCTGTATGTCGCACCAGTAAAAAGTTGGAATTTTTGAGGAATCTTCAAATTCCAGCCAAATGCGACAGAAAATTTTCTATAAAACATTTTTTATGACTTTTTCTCCGTTTCAAAGTGTATTTTCCGCTGACTTTTGCGTTATGGGGGATCTCCCGAGAAAAACTTTTTTGGTTTAATGGGGTTAAGGGTTTTAGAGCCAAAATACTAAACCGAAGCTAAATCCATACAAAAAAGTTAGCAGTTATCGTTAGCTTCCACAAATTTCTTTTATCAGTTTCCCGGTTTAGCGTAAGCAAAGCTAACTTTTTGGTTAGATTGGTAGATTACCAGTTAGTGAAGCTACCTTTTCGGTTAGTGGTGCCCACCACTGGTGATTACCACATAATTTTCAATATTATTTTCATGTCTTACTTTTTAATAATCATGAGTGCATATTGCCTTCTGTATGTAACTTTATTTTTTCAATATAGGTTAGAAAAATGACAGGAGGCAGAGGAGGAGGAAAAATTTTTGCCATGAAGGTTCTGAAAAAAGCCACGATAGTACGTAATCAGAAGGACACAGCACATACAAAAGCTGAGAGAAACATCCTTGAAGCTGTTAAGGTAAGGCATTGTATTTATTGGCCATCCTTACCTACACCTGCTAGCATTACATGTTTCCAAACTACTTCATGTCATATATTCAGAAATTAGTCTGGTTTTATAGGTCTTTTTGATGAAGTTGGGTTTAACTCTTTCTGCATGTGGGTCTTGATATTTTTAAGTACTTTGGCAAGTCTTGAATGTGGGTTAAAATTTCTTTGAACAGTAAGACAGACTCAATGAGCATTTGATATTCTTATTCTTATGCATTCCACTGTCATTTTTTTACCCCCCCACTTGTAAGTGAACATAAGCCTTGCTAAAATCAGTGTGCAGTATTTTTTTTTTCCATTATTCTTGCCTATTGTCAAGTGTAATTGATTGTGGTCTAGCTAGAGTGTTCACCTGTATAAATTGATTAACACCACCACTGATGTCTCTTCCTCCCAGCATCCGTTCATTGTGGATTTAGTGTACGCTTTTCAAACGGGTGGCAAGCTATATCTCATCCTGGAGTATCTCTCAGGTGGGGAGCTCTTCATGCACTTGGAGAGAGAGGGAATATTCATGGAGGACACAGCTTGGTGAGTTACTTTGCTTTTTTTCTTCTTCATTTTCATGTGTGTTGTGTAAAATGGAGATATCAAGTTTTGCTTGTCTGTAACATTAACTTAGCATTCCATTCATGGAGACCATGTGCAGGAGGTAGGGTCTTCAATAAGATTTGGTTGCGATGTATGTGGCACCATCCATGATCTGCTGCAAGTATTAGAGAAATTACACAGGTTAAGGATAACTATTGTCATGGATACACACTCATTCCAGCCTGCTGTACTAAGGTTTTCATTATATATATATATATATATATATATATATATATATATATATATATATATATATATATATATATATATATATATATATATATATATATATATATATATATATATATATATATATATATATATACAGTAATCCCTCATTTATCGCGGGGGTTAGGTTCCAGAACCACCCGCGAAAGGCGAAAATCCACGAAGTAGTGACCTTATATTTATTTTATTATTTATATAATTTATATATATTATTTAGAGAAGATGGCACCACTATAAACACTTGCCTGTGCCATGACGGGCTCGGGCCGACTTCCATCCAGGCTCCTCAAGAGAGCCTACCGGCGCTACAGGCGTACACGTAAAAAAAAAAAATAATAATAATAAGCACGCATATATCTGTGAATCTCGCCTCAGCCCATGTGAACAAGGTCACCCAACCACTAGTTTCTCAAGAGATTCAAAGTCGGCTACATTTCACGGGGAAACTTATCAAAATTTTAGTCAGAAACTCAGTCATCAACATGTCGGTTACTCGTGTGGTCGGTAAGTTGTGGTCACAAGAAGAGCATATCAGCTGTTCGGTTCAGTAGCTCTCCACGTGTTTATTCCAGTAGCTATTTTTCAAGGGAGTGTGCGGGAAAAAATGGCAGTCGCGGGTTGGCGGTTTTTGGGGCTGGAGTCTGCAGTATCACATTCACTGACCTGGCTACACTGGTGGCTTCGTTTGCAGACGTTTGTTTGTGTTCGAATTGCGACGCACATTCGAATTGCAGGACAAAATTTGTTTGATAAATGTGTTCGAATTGGGAATTGTTCGAATCACAAGGTACCACTGTGTATATATATATATATATATATATATATATATATATATATATATATATATATATATATATATATATATATATATATATATACAGTCGTCCCTCAAATAGTACAGTTTCGGTTTTATACGGATTGTCATGGAAGAATTTTTTTTGGATTTTTTTATTTTCCACTTGTCGCACCAAGTAGCCATGGCGTGAGTGGCAATACTGTTCTACCAAAACATCAGCCGAAAGCTTCCCCCAAACCGTTCGAGATAGGTGTTCACCTTGCAGAAGAATTCAGATTTCGGAGAAATTACATTTTGGGATGAGTACGTATACGTTGCCGTAGGGAGAGCATACCACGTGTATAAGAGCAGTATTCGTTGTATCTATGATCTTGGGGTTTGGTCTTGATTCGGGAGGTAGTTGTCCCTTTCGGTCCCAACTACAGCCTTTGAAACGGCTTACTCCCTCAGGGCCAACACATTGAAAATCATAGTGTAAAAGAAATTCTTGCCGCAGTAACTGCCAGTGCTCCAAGAGTGCTGCAAGAGTGGAGATAAAGGCCGTCCTTTTACTAAGCCTCGTCGTTGCTATGGTAATGGCGTCTCACTCGCAGCAAAATGGCGTACGCTGATCTTCCTGGCAACGTTTAACATGCATTACTAGCTGTCCAGGCTGACGAACTCCTTACAACAGAAGATGAAAGGGAAGCTGCAGTGGTTATGGTGGCACAGAGAGGTGAAATGCAATGGAAACACTTATATGTGTTTGTTTGGGCCGCCATGTTTGCTGATGACGTCATCACAGCACGAAGGCGCTCCACCTCTCAAAGCCGGGAGCCAGCAGACATGCCGAGTTGGCAACCCATGCTGCCGCGTCACACATCTGAGAGCACTCGTGACGTTCTGAGAGTCCCGATTCCCTCTCTCAAACACAGTCCAGGGAGTGTTTCTAAGGGGGGCACTAATTTTACACGGATTTTCGAATAGTACAGGGATCCTGGGTCCCTAACCCCCGTACTATTTGAGGGACGACTGTACATGTATTTACCTAGTTGTGACATGCGAGAAAAGAGCTATGCTATATATGTATATATATATATATATATATATATATATATATATATATATATATATATATATATATATATATATATATATATATATATATATATATATATATATATATAAACTAGTCTTGTAAGAAATTCTTGAGTGTAAGCATTTTGTAGGTACCTAATATTTTTCTTTGAAGAACATATATTGCCTGCATACTCCGGTCAAATACTGCATTTCAAGCAGAGGAAAGTAATAATGTGTGATGAGTATTGTGATATTATTTTTACATTTTATATTGATGTCTTGTTGCTTCAGTTTCTACATATCCGAAATTATACTGGCTCTGGAACATCTCCACTCTGAGGGCATCATCTACAGAGACCTGAAGCCTGAAAATATCCTATTAGATTCATATGGACATGTTAAGCTCACAGACTTTGGATTGTGCAAAGAAAAAATTCAGGTTAGTACTTTTTTATTTGAGTTTTATGTACATAACTGTTCTTGAGAGCCCAGAAGTGATCTGATGATTTTAAGATTTATTCAATGTAATGTAATGTATTTGGTTTTCAGAATTTGTGAGCCTCATTCTATTTCAGGCTGTTATAGTGTAGTAGATTAATATGCTCCTTGTTTTTCAGGATGACTCTGTGACTCACACCTTCTGTGGCACCATTGAGTACATGGCACCAGAGATACTCACCCGCACAGGCCATGGCAAGGCAGTGGACTGGTGGTCACTCGGAGCACTCATGTATGACATGTTAACGGGTGCGGTGAGTTTCTGTCACCTTTAGTATTGAGTATTGTTTCACTTTAAACATAACTTGTTTTTAACAGTTGCAGGTAGTAGATTAGTTCTTATATTTTCAAGTTCTCACCCCTTAAAAAAAAATATGATGAATGTTTTTAAGATCTACTCTATATACAAATACTCCATTGTAAACCTTTATCCAAAAAGTGGCATGCAGAAGTTCTAATGAGTCAATTCTTTGTTTAGCCACCTTTCACGGCTGAGAATCGTAAGAAGACCATAGAAAAGATCCTGAAGGGGAAGCTGAACCTTCCGCCTTACCTGACACCTGATGCACGGGACCTCATTCGCAAACTGCTCAAGGTAGAAACTAATGCACTTGTACATTTGACCTGGAAGTAGAAAAAAAAAGGTGATCAAGATCAATTTTCTAGATCAATTTGCTAGCTCCTTTCTTTTACTTGGTGTAAAGTTCATAAAAGTATGATACCAGATAAGATGTGACAAACAAATGGGAATATATTTCAATAAACTATGTAGTTTCAAGAAACGGAGGTAATACAGTAAAGAATTATGCTCTCAAACAATGAAAATATCTGTACTGTTATGTGATGGTCTTACAGATATGAGCCACACATTACTGCATGATAATATCTACCTCCTGTTTCAGCGTCAGGTCAGCCAGCGATTGGGCAGTGGGCCAGATAATGGGGAGCCCATCAAGAGGCATCTTTTCTTCAAGCTCATCAACTGGGATGAAGTTATTAACAGAAAGCTGGAGCCCCCATTCAAGCCTGTTTTGGTAAGTTAGCACACACCAAAAAAATCTCATAATATCTAAAATTTACCTGGAAACATCATGATAATCAGTTGACAGGACAACAGATGATGATCAATAATGAGACATTTTGAGAGGAGGAATGCAAATATCTAGGAAGAGCAATTAGTGCAATCCCAGCCCATCCAAAAGAAATCAGGAAAACAACACAGGCTAACAAATTCCAACTGTTTTTATCAGACATAATCACAGTTTTCTTAATGTATTTTTCAGGCTGATTCCAAATCTGGTTTTACTTTTTTTTAGCATTTATTGGATACATTTTTTTTGCTGTTATTATTATTATTATTATTATTATTATTATTATTATTATTATTATTATTATTATTATTATTATTATTATTATTATTACAAGAGATGAATCAGGTAGAAAGGGAGGAGTGTGAACACAATAAGCTGCCTGCTCATCAGCCCCCAGATACCTGAGACACCGAGAAAGAGAAGATGAAGGTGAAAGCACCGAGAGAAAAGGAGAAAGAGGACAAAATAATTAAGATTTTATATATATATATATATATATATATATATATATATATATATATATATATATATATATATATATATATATATATATATATATATATATATATATATATATATATATATATACCTACCTATATATGAGGCCCCGCATGGAGAAGTGTCCCAAGCGCCAATTTTTAAAACGTCAGAAATCGCTTTCAAAGTTTTGGAAACATAAAACATGAATAACTTTGTTGTCATTGAAGCTAGGAGCATTTTGAAAACATCGTTTTAAAGTATTTTCAAGACAAAACCACTGATGTTAGTTACAGAAAGATTAAAACAAGAACAAACAACAAGTACACAAACAAACAACAAGTACATAAACAAACAACCAGATGATATGTTTATGACATCATGAGCAGATTCAGTCACACAAAGTATTGCTGGTTTAATTACTAACACAAAAAAACTATAACGGAGTGTCAAACAAGCAAACAAACACAAATAAACAACAAATAAAAACACAGTTGTTTGGGACTAGTTTTGTGTGTTTCCAGGCAATAAGAACTCATATCCAGTAGTGATTGTGTATTATTCTGCCTATGTTGTCATCTAGACACAACCAAACAATAATAAAAACAAGCAAACAACAAACAAACCACCACCGCAGCCGGGACCTTGGGACGCTCCTCAAAGGCACGTCTTGCCTGGGCGCCCAAGTTGAGCGAGCATGCAGTTCACCTCTCTGGTTTCGGAGCGTTTCGAGCGTATTGCGAGTGCCGTTTTGTCTTTTCCGACATGCTGAGATTGAAGTAGAAGGGTGAAAATAGTGCTATATATGCTTAATTCCAAACCGGCTATTGTGTCGCTTGGGATACTTCTCCACGCGGGGCCTCAAAGTACACAACAGACAAGCAAACATTAATGAATTAAGTAATAACAACTATAAAAACAAAGTTTCTGATATTGCTATAAGGGAATCTATGGGTGTAGTATAGATCACACTTAGAAATGCTAAATGACTATACATAATGTACTTTATTTATTGCACTAATGAATAATGTAAACATTATTTATTACTAAAAGCATTGTGACTGATTTCCTTTTGTAAATTTGGCCTGGATTATCATGAAAGAGCATCCAACAATGTTTTGCCATGATGCTTTCATTCTACAATCTTTGATGGAGCTTCTCTATTATATGAATTATCTAGATGGAAGTGCTCCTTGCCTGCCTCTCCTTGCACCAAGGTGTTCAGGAGAGAGTTCTTAGTGGGATGCAGGAAGTGAATCTTTGACTACATTCAACATTCCATTTCTTTGAAGGCATCAAGGAAATTCTTGACTCCATTTTTTTACACAAATGATGATGTTCCGAAAAAAAAATTCACATACATTTGAAGGCCAACCAAGCCTTCAATTCTAGCAGACCTAGAACTTTGTCAAGTTCAGTGTCATTGAAAGCCTTTTTCCTCCACTCATCTGCATATTATCTCACTTCCCATCTTATAATCATACTTACATCTTGTACCACTCCTACCAAACTCCAGTTTTTTACACTTCCCAAGGTTAAACTTCACCTGCCATGTACCACTCCACTCCCATATTCTATCCAGGTCCCTCTGCAATGCCTCACGGTCCTTTACATTATTCACTCGTCTCAATAGCTTTGCGTCATCTGCAAACAAACTCACATAGCTGGACACTCTGTCCACCATATCATTTATATAAACAGCAAACATTATTGGTGCCAACACCAAACCTTGTGGTACTCCACTCATCACAGGGCACCAGTTGGAAACCCTGTCCCTGATTATTGTCCTCATTTCTCTGTTAGAAGTCCTCCAGCCACTTAATCAGTCCATCACCCACTCCACCCCTATTTTTTAATTTTCCAAATTGGTCTTCTGTGCGGTACTTTGTCGAATGCCTTTTTCAAATCCAGGTACACTCCATCTGCCCAGCCTTCTCTCTCTTGTATTAAATCTGTCACCCTTGAGTAATAACACAACAAGTTGGTGACGCATGATCTCCCTCTCCTGAATCCAAACTGGCAATCCGAGATGATTTTCTCACTTCCTAAGAAATCAGACCACCTGTTTTTAACCTGCCTCTCGCATATCTTCGCAACCACACTAGTGAGTGATACCAGTCTGTAATTTAATGGGTCCTCTCTCTTGCCTCTTAAAAATTGGTATTTTGTTTGCTCTCTTCCAATCTTGTGGTACCTTTCCTTCACTCAGGGAGGCATTCATTATGGAGTGCAGTTTCTCTGCAAGTTGCTCACTACATTCTTTCAAGATTCACCCTGATACTCCGTCCAGCCCCGTTGCCTTTCTTACATCCAGCTTGTTCAAACTTTCCTTGACCTCCTGCACCGTTAACTGTATCTCCTGCATAACCCTTCCTCTTTCCTGGCCCAGTGGTTGCACAAATTTGTCTTCTTTTGTGAAAACTCTATGGAATCTGTTATTCATCACCACTGCCATCTCTGCTGGGTCCTCATATGTAGTTTCATCCATTGTCAGCTAATCGATTGTTACTCTGTTGAGTCTATTCTTTAATTTGCCGTTCACATGTCTATAGAACAGTTTGGGTTGGTCTTTGCACTTGTCGATTATATCTCTTTCATATTTCCGTTTTTCTTCTCTTCTAATCTTTGTATATTCATTCCTTGCTTGTTTGAAATCGTTCCATGAGTTGATTTTTCTTCGTCTCCTCCATCCCTTCCAAGCTTCCCCCTTTCTCTTTCTAGCTGCCTTGCATCTTTTGTTAAACCACTCCTTTTTACCAACATCCCTTTTGGTTACCTTAGGGACATATCTATTTTTGGCTTCCTTGTATAGCTTTAAAAACTCCTCCCACTTATCCTGTGTACTCTTGGCTTTCTACAGCCCACTCCAATTTGCATTTTCAAAAAAAGTTCTCATGCTAACAAAGTCTGCCTTACAGTAGTTGCTTCTCCCAATTTTGTGATCCTCTTTTCGGTCAATTGTTCTCTTTTCTGTTACTTCAAATTCCACAACTGCATGGTCACTCTGCTATTGGACAATCTAGTTTAAGATTTTCTATTATTTCCGGCTCCTTGCTAAATACCAGGTCTAGTCTTGATGCCTCGCCTTCTTTCCCGAATCTGGTATGTTCTTTAATCTACTGAGTCAGCACATGTTCCATTGCCAGTTGCAGGAGTTTTCCTCCCCACGACTCTTCTGCTCCCTGCGTCTGCCAATCCTTCCATTCTACCTCCTTACAGTTGAAATCACCTATTATAATTATTCTCTCACACTCAACATTCCATCCAGGCAACTTGTATCATTTGTTCATATTCTCGGACATTCCATGTGCACTTGTTCTTGGTGGCACATACCCTATTACATACTGCCTCCTTTTTCATTCAGCACCCACAATTTTCACTTTCAATACCTCTGCCAAGCCTTCACCCTCAATCACCTCCTCCACCCTAATGCCTTTTTTAACCATCAGCATCATACCTCCTCCCTGTTTTATCTTTCTGTCTCTCCTCCATATGTTGTATGCACCTTCTCCAATCCCCACCACCTTAATTGGGTCACACAACTTAGTTTCCGTCAGCCCCACAATATCAGGTTCTTTGTCTCTCAAATAGTCGTTAAACTCTATCCACAATGAAACTATTCTATTAATATTCATATATGACACTTTCCACCCTTCCTCCTTTTCTGTTAGATTTTTTCTCTCCTTCCTCTCGTCACTATGAACCACTTCCTCACTTTCATATCCATTACTCTCCCCAATAAAACTCCTTCTCTTCTTCTGATCTCTTCTCATTTAAATCACGAACCTCAGCTCTAAGTTCATTCAACTTATCTCTCTCTTGTTCATTCAGATCTTTTCTCAGGCACATCATTTTGGTGTCTTCTCCCGCTGGCTTCAAAGCTCCTGCCAGGGCTTCTTCTGCTTCGCTCTATGCATTAAATCGTATCCTAATTGGTCTATCTCTTTCGCCATTGTATATTCCAATCCTATGACAGTCATCTATTTCTTTCACCAGGTCTCTTCCCTCTTCTTGTACCCTCTGCACGACCATAGCTGGGCACGATAACAGAAAACCTTATTCCCGATAACTGATAATGAAAAACCTTAACGGCGATAACCGATATTCGTTAACTAGAGACACAAATATAGGCGGTAACCGATAACCGATATAAATCCACAATTCCGATACTAGCTAGCGATAAGTCCGATAGGCGAAAACGACACTATATTGATATTTCAGATCGAATAACATTGATGAATTCAAATTTTCATTATCTGTATTTTAGGAAACTTAAAAACCTTAAAACCACACGTTGACATGTACATATGGACAGTAATACTAGAAATGCCTGAACCGGTGTTGTGTTATTTGGCGTCTCCACCGTCAAAAATTGTTTACAAACACTGGTCTCTCGTGAACGGTGCATGCTCAGACCAGAAAGCGTAGACCTGTACAGTCTCACAAAGCTTTTAAACCGTAATTAAGAGTTGCTGGAAGGCTGAATCAGACATATAGTACCACTACCACCATCCTCGCTGTTTCTAGAACGACACTGTACGAGTTGTATTTATATGTACAGAGTGTCGTTCTAGAAACAGCGAGGATGGTGGTACTGTATGTTTGATTCAGCTTTCCAGCAACTCTTAATGTTAAAAAGCATTGTGAGACTGTACAAATCTAATGGTCTGATCATGCGCAGTTCACGAGAGACCAGTGTTTGTAAACAAAAGCGCCAGCTTTTGACGGTGAGACACCAAATAACACAACACCGGGTGCCTTCAGTATCATGGCATGGTCACAAACGAATATGGAATATCAAATTTGAGGCAGTGAATAATCATTTTTGGGGGCAAAGTTAAATGATTTTTCTCTGTGATATATTGATTTTTGAGTATCATAAAAAAATAACCTAGTGTTTTAATTTTCATGATCTAAGTATGAAATCTCATCACCGAAGCTATTTCATACCCCGAAGTTTTTTCATACAACACTGGGCCACGCATGCGCAGTAGGGAGACAACGGTTTTTTTTCTGAAAGGCGGAAAAAAAAGTAGCGATTATCGCTAGTTTGGCTACAAAAGTAACGAAGATACCGATATATATTTAAATAAGTAGCGGATGGCCGATAATCCGATTTTGTTATCAGCGATAAAGTATCGCAATAACGCCCAGCTATGTGCACGACCTTCTTCACTACATCTCTCAAGTTGTTTTCCCTTGCAGATTTGCTTGGGGTCTTCTCCTAGACACCGAACACAATGACACTTCTTTTTCTCAACCATGCCTCTTAAGCTATGGTCACACTTGCTATTGTTAACGCTAGCCTGGCTTTTGTTTTCGCTGGCTTGCCAGCGATACACGCAGCAGTCTGGTCACACCACCTGCAAAGTCCGCTAGCTAGCTGATCATATCATAACAACACTAGCCGCTCTGGAGGAAGCACTTCTTGGATTTGCTCTGTTCACAATTACTCTTGCCACTTGTTTTGTAGCCAGTGAGGACTTAAAGAAGAAAAGAAAAGTGAAACGAAAGTGGATAAGACCATGGCTGGCAAGGAAAGACCGAAGTGTGTTCGCTCTTGCTCTTGCTGTACATGTGACCCGTTGGAAAGTCACCGAGGTCAAATGAGAACTGAATATTATATTTCCATTAAAGAAAAAAAATACTTTTGGAAATTTTCTTGTATTGTCGTCTAGCTCTTTTATTACGCATTTAAAGTCCCTCCCCAAAAAAGAAATGGAATATTTTTTTGATTGCATGTATGCTGAATAAACGATAGTTTCTTATTACCTTCCCTTCAGCTACCGCTATCGCTAGCAGTACATGCCAGTGAAAACGGTCCGTATCGATAGCTCAAAGCAGCCGGTATCAATCGCTTGTGCAGCGCAAATGGCGCCATATCGCTGGATCCAGCGATATCAGTAGCTCGTGTGACCGCACCTTTACCAGTGCTCCATTTTCTTTGATTACCTTCACCACCTTCTCAGCCATTCTCTCTCCCAACTGCTCCTCCACAATCGCGTTAAAGCTCTGTACACTCCCACTTTGCATCATCTCTCCACCACTGTCAATTTTTTGTTCCAAATTCTTAACTCTTTGCTCCAATTCCATTTTTTCTTCCTTTCGCTTCTCCTCCCACTTATTCTGCTCTTCATTCAACTTTTCCACCGAATCCATGCTTTCCTTTATCCCTTCAGAGCATTTTATCAGCTGAATCTTAAGCTCCCCTTCTTTCACTTCTAAATCACTTATCTTTCTCTTGTCCTCCTCTCTCTCCCTTCTCAACTCACTCACCATCTTCATCACCACTTCAAAATCACTCTCCAACCCTTTCACTCTTCTCTGCAATAATCCATTTTGCAGCTCACTGTTATTTTTCTCGAATCCAGAGAAATCGGCCACTTGCTCTCGTTTTCGTGATGGCAGCAAACAATCCAATCTCGTTTCTAGAAAAAATCTGAATGCAGAATTGGAATCATCATGAAAAATGCTCTTCACCCCACACAAAATTTACTCTGATAAGAAATCTTTGTAAAGCTTGGTAGTTAGAATGGAATGGAGCACTTTTGACAAGCATAGTAGTAACATGAATAACATGCCACTTGCTGAGCGAGTGTGTCCTGCCTGTCATAACATGTGGTTCAGAATCTAAAAGGTATATAAAGAAGAATGGAGAGGAAAAGGCTGGGTATTCAGCAGTCTTTTTGTTTGTTTTTGGTTTTGATTTTGTTTGTTTACCTCATTGAGCTCCTTCCTGTAAAAAAAAAAAGGAAGAAAAACTTGGAGGGACAGGAAGTTTGCATTTGAGATTAGCAGACAGTTGTTGAAAATATTGTTCAATGAAAATTATTGTACAGGGAACTAATAACACACAGCCACCCAAAGTAAGTGGCAACTCGGATGAAATTAAACTTTATGCCAGAGTAGGACTGAGTACACATCAGACTGAGAAGTGGAGGATGGCAAAGGCCTTTGTCCTACAATTAACTAATATTGGCTTAAGGATTACTTAAAAAACTGAGCACCATAAAACATTTTTATCAGTGTATTGTACAAATATATATGCTGGTATACAGTATAACTTTATAGTAAATTGTACAGCTTTGCTATTCACCAAGCAGAGTGCAGTCTTGGTCTTGGTCGTTCCATCATTATTATATGCTGATAGTATTTTATCAGTTAAGAGTAAGATGGGGATCCATTGGTTTATAAATAGTTATAAACTTAATAAACAGCAGGGGATTGCTATTTTTCACCAACTTTACCAAACTGCTCCGTAAATAACAACATGACAACTAGTTTACCAAGCTGCTCAGCAAATACACGACATAAATCTTGCTCACCAAGAACTCAATAGATAACCTCACCCTAATTTGTTTTCCTATGGTGGCATATAGCCATATACTATGCTAAATTTTTGTAGTCAGTATGATTTATGAGTTTAAGCAATTGTTAGTAGTACAAAGAGATGGGATTTCAAGTTCTCAACATGCATTTTTGAAAATTATTCAATTATGCATAAGTGTCCTGAACATCCAAGGATTTTGCACATTGGGATGTTCTATAACCTTATACCCTCAGATAAGATAGGGCTGACTGTATCACTGAAAAAGGTACTTATTGTAAGCTTTACTTATGGTCTTGCTATGTACTATAAGTTGTTCTTTCTTTCTTTCTGTGTGCATTAGAGTGGTGATGATGATGTGAGCCAGTTTGACAGCAAGTTCACCAAACAAACGCCAGTTGACTCTCCTGATGATCACATGCTCAGTGAGAGTGCCAACATGGTCTTTGAGGTATGTACTGAATTTTTTTGTTTTTATTCATATACTTTATCTTAGTAAGTAAAGATACTTTGTCTCTTAATAAGAAACAATGTGAAAATCAAAGACACTTGAGGATATGCTTGTGTGCGTGTGTGTGCATGTGCGTGGGTGTGGGGGGGATGGGTGGGGGGAAGAGAGGCACAGTAAGCATCTTCAGATTCAGGTAAGTCATCAAGGTCTGAGGGTGTCCACTGGCCAGCTTGTGGAGAAGTGATGTCCCCACTTAACTGGGATTGTTGTTGGCCCGAACCATACTGGGAAAAGGCAGACATTTCATGGATCAGGACTAGTGCTTAATCCCTTATGTTGAAAAAAAAAACAGACTAGCTTGTTGAACTAAATAGCTCAGATGTTTGTATTATAAAAAAAAAATCTATTTGGTTGGGATGAGTGTTGACAGTAGCTTGTTTGTGCATGCTCCATCAGTGTATTTTATACTTAGAAAAATTGACAAATTATGATGGAAAACACATTTTTTCCTACTCTACTGCCCTTTCCCATCTGTGTTGGATAGCAATATGGTACATGTGTACAATTTGTTTTCAACAGGGATTCTCATATGTGGCTCCTTCACTGTTAGAGGAAATGGCACTCAACAGCTACAGACATGAGGATATAACAGAAATGAGTTTAGCATGATAGTGCTAAAATGTAATACTCATATGATTTTGTATTTGTAGTGTTGTGAACAATCTTACTGATATGAAAGCATTTTCTGTGATGTACGGCAAAAAAATGTTTGAAATGCCACACAATTGGATTTAATTTGTTTTGTTTCTTCTTTTTCAAAAATGTACAAAATCTGGGGCAATTTTCAAATTGATTTTAATATATTTAAGATTAAAGAATGTTGGGAAATATGTGCATGAAGTTTCTCTTGCCTTGTATACCTAATCATATTAAAAAGATATTCAAAATTAGATTATGCTCATGTCAGTAATGTTTGTTGTTCTGCCTTCTGCTTAGGTGATGGAAGCTAGGAGAGGTGGCTGTGGGAATTATTATAGGCATCCAGCATTAGGTGTTCTGTATATTGGAGAGCTGAGTTCAGATATTTATCAAGAAGTTAGTTGCTTATGTGCTTCATTTTTTCTGCTAAACTAACCAAGGATAACTAAAATTTATGGTGTGGGTGTTACTCTGGAGCTTTGGTGTGCAGTCTGACATATGCGGGAAGAATGGATCTGCTACTGTCCTTATTGCATGGGTGCTTCTTGTACTTTGATCAGCTCAGAGGCTAGACAGGAAATAAATGGATTTTAACTTGGACTACAATCTGGGGAAATTATCACAGCTGCAATAAATCCCCTAAGTGTTAATCTTGAATGATGTTACACTTAACCACAGAACAAAAAGAGGGACCATTATAGTTCTTATTAATTGACAGCCGCAGGTCACAAGATTTACATTTCCCAGACACGTGTAAACTCAATGAAGTTTTACATTGTGAATGATAGTTCACTGATGATGCAGGTGTAGTTTTCAAAGGTGTGTTAATTTAAACCCCGTAACTATGCAGGTTAAATGGTGCAGCAGCAGTTTCTATTAACAAGGTCATCAGTAGACCGTATTGGCTATCAGTTTGCAATCGGGACGCTTTACCCTTTGTTTACCAACTTTTTACAGTTTTGATGTTGCCTACTGCAGCACCATGTATGTAAAGCAGTTATTTTAAGACCAGAAGTCAAAATAACCACACCTTCAGATATAATACTCATGTAACCTCTGTGATCTATAGTCGATTCAGCCAAGTCTGAGGTGTGCATTATCGTGCACTGGCAACTTATTGTCACAGGACATGTCCAATTGCATGGATAATATGTGATAGCCTACGTGGAAACAGTTGTTAGTTTCAATAATATGCAGGCAGTTATGGTTGATTTTGTGTTAAAAATTATTAGTACTGTCGCAAACAGCTGATAAAGCCTGCTAATTTTCTCCGTGGCAGACAGATAGTGCCAAGGATGTTTGATAATTATAATGAGTGATCTTTTGAATTAACATAACAGGTGTTTGCAACAGTATTAAAGATTTTTAACTCAAAATTGACTATAATTAATGGTATTTGTTATTGTTGCCTGCATATTATTGATAATGATGACTGTTTCCTATGCGTAGGCTATCGTACATTCTGCATGAAATCAGACATGCAACATGACGGAAGGTTGCCAGCGCATGATAATGCACACCGCAGACTTGGCTGAACCGACTATAGTGGTCAGTGTGCCTGGCTACCACCCCATGAGCCTGGGTTCGAATCCTGGCCTGGGCAGTCGGCGTGTAGCTCACCCAGCTGTTCATCCTCTCTTTATGGCTGGCCGATAAATGGATACCTGGGGCAACCGGGGGAAGGTACACTGTGACAATCCCGGATTTCACATTGGCCAGTGTCCCGAGGTAACTGGTTGGTACCTACCACAGGCTCAAAGGGCCAACAGATCAGAGATGGGCACCACAGCCATTCGCAGCAATAGCATAGGCACCCACCTTTGCTTTACCTTTAACATCAGATTAAATTATTGTGCTAAAAAGCAAAATATAGTCATGAACAAAATATTCAGGAGACGAAACATCCCATGTTGCCTTTAGCCAGTAGGGGGCTGTTCACAAGGTATATACAGGCCCGTGTACATTCAGCACTCATTGGTCATATATACCATAAATAGATGCAAATCTAAAAACCTACAAGTAATGTGCAAAGTATTTTCCTGACAAGGGGGTACCATGTTTGGACATTTGGCACCAAACAACAACTTATATTCGGCAATCCTGAAATAGAAAAAAGAACCAAGTTTAGTAGGAAAAGTACCTCTTTGACAGTTTTCCGGGTGGCTGTGTGTGGCGTTGCATGTATAGCCAATACTGTCTATTACTCGTCATGAAAAATGAAAAAAAGTGCTTGATAAGCTCAAAATGGATATAGATTTTAACTTATTAAATAAAAGAGGTTTGCTGCTTGTCAAAATGGCCTTTTGGACTGTAGTTATATGCAAATATTTAAAAGTTTGAATTGCAAAATATCTTCAATTTAACACACCTGTCCAGACCACCAAAGAAATTTTAATAGATTTTGAATCAGCTGTGAAGTCCTATTGGTAGTGTACTGCCTTTTCAGTTTCTATTTTTTATTTTTTTTTATCTTTTGTCTGTAAAGGAATAAGGAATAGATATTCCAGTGAAAGCCAAAAGTGAGAAGGGAGGATAAGAATGTTTTACTCACTGAAGGGCAAGATGCCTTTGCATATTGAGTAGCAGTTATATTATTGTTCAGTGACTGGAAGGAGGTAAGTGAATGAACGTGATGAAAAATCTTTGGTTAAATGAAGGCACTATAGTCCGGCAAATCTTAAGTGGCGGCTCTGACGTAGACAGCCCGCTAGACACTGGTGCTATGTCTCCAACTGACCTCGCGCACCGTGCCTTACACACCCTTCTCTCTCTCTCCTCGTGTCTCTCTCTTCTCTCACTCTAGAATAAAAACAAATATGGTTTTATGATTGATTCTCTATCTGTGAGTGAATACAAAGAAATTTGTACAACACTTGGCAGCGTGCCACGAGTGTCGTGTCAGTCAACCAACACACCGGTTGCCAGTTGCTCTGCCTGCTTTAATTATCGCATTTCTGCCATTTTTGGTGTGTGTCGGCCATCTGCCATACAATATCAGCCATCTGGCATAATTATGACAAACTATGGAGACTGTACCTGTATATGTAATGCCAGGACCGTCAAGGAAATTTTGATGTGAATCATCCAGGTGAATGGTGAGGTTCCGCTGGGGATGGCTAGGGAGTGGGGAAGGAGTGGTCGCTAAGAACATTAAAATATTACACTTTGACCTTATTTCCACACCACCCAAGGGTAAGAGTCTTGATGCATTTTTAAAGAGGTTTATTATTAATATTATTATTATGCATTGTCGTGCACCATACTCCCGAATGAGAGTACACCCCACTTTTCTCACACACACACACACGGTCAGTTGGGACTATAACTGTAAAGGTGATGTGGAACTCCTTGACATGTAATTTGATAAAGATAAGTTGCATGGAACAGTACCAATGCCTAGAGTAGTACAATACATGCATTTAAGCAATAGTATGGAGAGGTTGAACAATCACAAAATAAACTATGCTTATAAACCATGTCATCCAGTCATATAGCACAAATGTGTCGCACATATGGAATGATCAGGAAAATATATAATTTAATAATATGAGGGATGTCAGAAGTAGATAAGTAATGTTAGAAGCAGTTGGAGATCTTGAAAAATTAAGTAGATTGATAGTGTGTGACTAAAATAATGAAAATTAGCTATTGAAGTTACTGTTAAAAATCAGTCCAGGATTGTGAAGAAAGGTGTGGAGAAATACACACAGCACTAGGGCTTCAATTTGAATTTATTGATTAGGTTGCAAACTTTTACTTTGGCAACTATGTATGTTTTCAACAAAGTCAAAAATTAATTGATTTTTAAATAGAAGTTGTCACAGTTTGTGCTATGTTGCTTTGTCAGCACTGGGTAATTGATAACAGATGTGTGTAGTGAACAAGTTGGTAATGGGGGTCTATGCCCTTTGATTTATTCTCAACAGGGGTTCACGTATGTGGCACCATCAGTGTTAGAGGAAATGGCTCGGCCAAGTGTAGTGAAAGCACGTTCTCCACGCAAGCCTTTCACTCCTAATTCTGGGGGTCCTTTCTCCCCAAGAAACATCCACAATCCTTTCAACTTTACCAATGGTGCTGATAGTTGTTCTTCATCTGCTCATTATGAACAAATGGATACCAGCAATTCCACTCCAGTAGGAAATAGCCAGCAGCAGCAGCCTCAAGGTCACCACCAGCAAGACCGCAGGCTACATCAGCAGCAACAACAGCACCCAACGTGGAATTGGAAGCATTAACAATCTGGGAATTAGGGAAAAAATTTAGTGGCTCCCTTTTTGCTGCTCATTGTGTCTGTATCATATAGTTTGGAATGATTACATATATGAGGAAAGCCCTACCATTGCAATTAGAAAGGTGCAGAAAAAGCGATGAATGATGAAGTCTGGTCTATGCAAGATGCTTTAGCACATGGATCTGTTCATCTTTTATGAAAATATTGCACACATGAGGTATCAAATGTAATATTGGTTCATGTTTTGAATGAGGTGAGATTTTCATGACTTAGCTACTAGAGTAATCCGTATCATGGTCAAGGGATACCATTGAAGGGGAAAAAAGCAAGTGAATTCTGCACTTACCTATATACATTTGTATCAGACATGTTTCAATGGTGAATATATAAGTATCATTCATGTACTGGGCCTTACATATACTCTTAAGATAGCCTTAATCATTAATAATTTTTGATGGATAAATGAGGCTATTAGCAAGTTCCTCTATAAGCACATGTTTAACACATCTTCTGTCATATAGCTCATCAGTCCTTTACTCTGTGCTCTTAGAACCTTCAGTTCAGTGTTATTGTGGTATACTCTAATTTGGCACCAAACTAGTTTGCTTTAGTGTTTAGCTGTTGTTATTGAGGCTGGGAGGTTTGTAGTTTATGAAGAATTGCTCATTACATTGCCCTGTCCCCCAAAGTAGTTGCATATTGTCTGCGGATTTGATTAAAATCTGAAGTTTAAAGCATTTATATTTTTGAAAAGATAAACAAGCAAATACTATTAATTGTGAAATTGCCGTACAGTTTACCTGTTGAAATTTTCTTTTAATAAGATGACTAGGTTGGTTAAATTATTTAATGTGCCATGCAATAGTATTGAACATATACATATATGATATATAAATAGACATATATAGCCAAAATGGTACAGTAGTCTAGATCTAGTGTAATGCCTTACCAGTATGTAGCAGCTAACTGAAGCCCCTGGCAGACAGGGGCTACCCACCCCAGTGGAAGGTGTTTTGCTCCAAAGCAGTGTGACTGTTGATGACTAACACATATTTGTACTTCATAACCATATACTAGGATTTGTTCACATCATTGCTTTGTGTGATGAAAGTTTTATTAATTTATTTTTTTCATTTTTATTTCTCTTACATTTGAATTATACCTTGAATAATATTCTGCTGCAATCAATATTCAAATGCATCATAATGCAGTATCTATTGTAGTGTAGGGAGACATTAACTAATATTTTATTGCAATCACCCATAACATTTTGGGACCTATTTATTATGGAGTATTGGAGGATGTAGATAGGAATGTACATAGTTTGTGGTTTCCCTTGAGCCATTTAATCCATAAAATAGTTGCTGTGATTGTACTGGTTATTGTTAATTATTTTACAGAGGCACAAGTTTTACAACCCTTTGAGGTTTTATTTATAAAATGTTATCTTGCAACCCTTTTGTTTACCAGTACTGACTGTCAGTTGCGTGTTGAGTATAACCAAAGTTCTCAGTGTAGTGGTGAACACGCATCACTCTAAACAGACTGGACTCATCCATGACCTTGTACATAAAAATGCTTTTATTAGCCTAAATTTTATAGTTCTTCCAAAAATGGTTGATATCAGTGTGATGTGATGTGTCTTAAGCCATAGCCAGGTGCCCACATTTTGGTTTGATGGTCATCTGGTTGACAAGATTTTTTTTGTTTTTTTTTTTTTTTTTTGTCCAAGGGAATGTTGAGCAGCATGAGGATGTACTTTTACGTCATGGAATGAGTTTTCTTCATTCCTTTTCATTTTACTTTGACAAATTTCAATTGACTATGCAAGAGAGTAGTGCAATTGTCAGTGTTTTATTATGGCCTTCATTATTTGAAATTTACTGGCAGCAGCTGTGCATTATTTTATGAACAATGTATGACTTGGTGCTTTGACTTGACTTATTGATGGGGTGTCCTCATCACTCAAAAACAACCACCATCATGATTTTATTTAACTTATTATTGAGTTATTGCTTCGTAACTTACTTTCCAGATTCATGACATAAAAAGCAAGAGTATGATACTGCAATTCCGTAAGAGTTATGCAGAATATTTTTAATATTTACAGTCAGGGCTAACTAACAATTTTTCTTGCCCTCTCATTTATTTACTTATGCTTTGTGTGGAGCAGGAACTTGGAAGCTGTTCTTTTACATAAAGCTTGAAATTGCTTCTTGGTTTTCAAGGTTTATAGGTAAAAAAAGAATGAGATTTGCTAGTGTAGGAAGATATGGTACTTATTAGAGACTGATTCTTGCTTGCAAGACACACACAAAAAAAATTGTATATATATATTGAAGTATGGTCACTATCCCAAGGTAATCAAACGGCACTGGAATGCATTACTATCAGTTATAAATGTAAATGACTATTCTAGTAATTTTGGCAAGCTGCGTTCATACATTTAAAAAATTTATGAACGTTTTTCTAAAGGCCGTTATTCTCAAACATGTGTTTGTGTGCATTTGTGCATGTATGCATGCATGCATGTGTGTGCTCACATGCTCTTACACTTTTCACTTGAATTCATGCCTGCACACTGTTTGTATGTGTGTGTCTGTGTGTGTTATTCACTCTTGGTCTGACCACATCCTGAATTGCCAGCCAGTAAACTCGTTTTGAGCTTGTAGAAGCTTGGATCTGTGGGTGCATCTGAGACCTCAAACACCATACACCCCATCTCCCATGCTCAATGGGGGTTGCTAATCTCTCCTATTAGTAGAAAGAAAAACTTCAGTCTGAGCAAGGCACAAACCTCGGCCTGCCAGATGTCAGTTAAGCACTTAACCCACTACACCAAAGAGAAAAAGAGAGGGAGAGTGTGTGTTTGTGTGTAATTCACCTATACAAGCATATGTGCCCAGGGTCAGAAGACCTTGAGTTATTCACCTTTGGCCATACCAGCCTCCTACTACGGGGTCAGGGCACAAATCACTCATATCTGGTACCTATCAACTGCTGGGTAGACAGTGTCATGATGAAAAGAGACCACCTACTCCACCTCCCTTAAATCCCTCAAATCAAAACCCAGGACAACTCCGTCATGAGCTGAGACTGCCAATCACTCGTGTGCATACCTGTGTGCATGTACATTTATAATATTGATGTACACCCATATGCACACGAACACACACACACACACATACATGTATGCATGGCATGGCTGTGTGCTCTTCATATAATCAAAGAATTTTTTTATTAAATCAAATTACAATGCCAGCAATTCGCTTAAAACAGCTGCGCTCTCTCTCTCTCTCTCTCTCTCTCTCTCTCTCTCTCTCTCTCTCTCTCTCTCTCTCTCTCTCTCTCTCTCTCTCTCTCTCTCTCTCTCTCTCTCTCTCTCTCTCTCTCTCTCTCTCTCTCTCTCTCTCTCTCTCTCTCTCTCTCTCTCTCTATCTCTCTCTCTCTCTCTCTCTCTCTCTCTCTCTCTCTCTCTCTCTCTCTCTCTCTCTCTCTCTCTCTCTCTCTCTCTCTCTCTCTTTTTAGACAATGAACTTTCACATGCTGTGGTGGATGGTGAGAAACTCCACTGACAACAAGGTTGGAAAGCCATATACACACGTAATTTTTATCCTCGGCTAGGTCTTTCTGCGTTTCCACAAAGCCTGATACACAAGCACCACTAGGCTACACACACGACCATACGTGATTCGTAACATACACCACGCACCTCCCACTTCTCTTGGCGCAAGTGTATCATTTTCTGCAAGAAATCAGCATCATTTTACCCATAACTCTAAACTTGATTTCTGGCACTCAATAAAAGTGATGTTTGTGTGTCATTCTCCACACAGGATTCTATAAAAAAACCACGTGTGTAATTCTCCTTGCAAGTTTCTATAGAAGCGGCACTTGTATATCATTCTCTGCACGGAATTAGCAGAATTTTACCTATAACTTTGAAACTATTTCTATCATTTTATAAAAACGGCACTTGTGTATCATTCTCCACGCTGTGCCTCATTTGTAATGGTTGAGCCCTATGAAAGAATCTAGAACTTCACTATATATAGTTATTAAACAAGATTGACACTAAATAATCCACATAACACTTGTGGCCAGTTGGTTTAGTTGTGCCACCAAGATTGTCCAGCAGTTCTACTTTGTAGATATGATCAAAATAACAGGAAAATTTTCATGTTTACATGTAAATAACTGAGTTTCATTGACAGCTTTAGTTTACTTTGGTATGACAATTTCTTTTATTTAACAATTGTGTAGCCTACTTGGGTCACATTATGAACCACCTACTCACATGCAATGGGATTCATCCATTCTTTGCCAAGTTTGCTTATGTCTCAGGTTTGTTATACCCATTTTGCAAATTTATCATACAGGATTTCATAGGATAACATGTAGAGTTTCAGTTTTCATATATGCAGGGCTAGATTATCCAATAGGCCATCCCAGTTTTAAGTCTGAAGTCTAAGCCCAAGTATGAAATAAACATTGAATATTCTTTTCAGTGGATCATGTAATAGTACTTATAAGACCCTAAGTACTTTATGTGATAATGTTTCATGTAATGTAAAAGATTAAAAAAATTATTCATCAGAGAGCCTTGCAGAGTGATGGAACTGAGAGGAACAACTTCAGGTTATCCAATATAGGGTCATGGCACATCAATGTAAAGACTTAGAATTATAATAAATTTTGATGCTAATAATGGCCTAGTGCAAACTGAAGCCAGATGTAAGAAAAGACTCTCCTTACTGGTAAAGTAATTTCTTGCCAATTGGCTGCCTGATAACAACCAGTAAAATGTAAAAACTAGATTTATGGACTAAAATGTTGCAGTGAGGGGTCTATTGGGGTGTAAGTAGATGGAAGAAG
>NC_066509.1:14841488-14856488 GCF_024679095.1 Eriocheir sinensis
GCTGACTTTCAGCTATTGACTTCAATATACTTGTGTAGTAAATGTAGCTGAAATTTATAATTTCTTTATTAGCTTTTTATATTCGTCCGTTTAAAAGAATTAAAAAAGAAAATGAAGATGGAAGGTAATCAATATACCGTGAATGTTTGAGGTGCGCTGATCTCCGTATTCTCCCACCGTCAGATTCTCGCACATGGTTGGTCAGGAAGAAAGCAAAATATAATATAAATCAATTCCCATCAACTATTTAAGCAATGATCAAGCGACATTGTATTTGACACTCCTAATAGGTCTACTGTAGCAGCATACCGAAGTACCACTTTATCAACGGGCATATTCATTCTTACCAGGTGTCACCAGTGATTTGTGTTTTGTGCCCAAAAGCTTGAATTATTCTTTTAATTATCGTAAATTACATGTTTCTCTGGGACTTGTAACAATTACACTTCAATACAATGAGTGACACTGTTGTTAATAAAATTGTAGTTGATCATTCTCGTTGTTTTATTACTTTGTAAATGAGAGAAAATAAATGCCGTCCGGAAGTCTATCCTCATCAAAAATCGTTCTTGCATGAAAACCCTGTGAAATCAGCAGAAGTGGGCTTTTTAAAAAATATATATATTTACAATACAATATTTGCCAAGTATCTGCTCAGGGTGTATCAGTGTCGCCTTCGGCGAAATTTATTAATAATATTAGGGCGTCAGGCATTTCGACAGAAAGCGCAGCCTCCATTGTTTGACCTCCATGTGCGACACTGGCTTCCACTCCGATTGTTTCACTCCGCCCACAACTCCTAGCCTTAAACGTCATCACCTTTGACCTGCCCACGCTCCGGGTAGCGGCAGGTGTCCACCCAAGGTCTTGATCCATCTCTCACAACAAGCAGCAGTCAGTTAAGGGCGGAGTGTAATATGCTGGAAGCGGAAGCCGGTGACCTTAAAGAGACCCAAACACCTAGCCTTCCTAGTGTTGTCGGATACACCCTAAGCAGGTACTCTGCAAATATTGTCGGCATTTAATTTCTCTCCGTTTACAAATAAATAAAACAACGAGAATGATCAGCTACATTTTTATTAACAACAGTGTCATTTATTGTACTGAAGTGTAATTGTTAAAAGTCCTAGAGAAACACAAGTAAATGTTGATAATTAAAAGAATAGTTCAAGATTTTTGGGCACAAAAACCAAATCGCTGGTGACACCCGCTAGCTGGCAACTCTGAATATACCCCATTTGTTGTCACGATAAAGGAAATTGGTTGTTACGATTACGGTACGTATAAGTTGGTCACTATAAATAATAATTTTCATCCATACCATTGGAATGTATTTGTAATATTAATATACGTCACTGAGGAGAGATGGTGTTCTACATAATGGAAATTAGAGCGAAGTCCCCGTATATTGCAGAAGTTGATGAAGAGAAAGTTGGAAACTATTAAGATGCCTCTTTGGGTCGTTGCCAGAAGAGATGAGGTCTGACCTAGAGACCTTTCTGGTCCCCTCCCCAGATGGGGACTTTGAGGTGGGTCGTTAAAAAATCTCGATAAATTTTGAAGAAATGGTGTTATTTGCGTGTATATAGCTTAGTGTGGAAAGTAAGGGAGTTTGCCGTTAGAGAGCATGATGGTGTTATAATTATAATAATAGGGAAACGGAAAAGGTTTTTGAAAGGCTCGCAACACCCACTCGTCTAGTGTTGTCACCCGTTCCTTAAAATACGGAATCGTTCCGTATTGGAGAGAGATTGCGTTCTTTTTTTAACCTTATATCGTTCCGTTTTGAATCAATACGAAATGCTATTTGTTCCGTATTTGGCTGTCTGAATAGTCAAGCAGAAAAAAAATCTATTTTAAAATTGTAGTGAGCGCATTTTTCGATCAATCACAAAACCAGTCCGTAAAGTTATGTATTTGTCATGGGTCGTCCTAAAATACGCGTAAAGTACGCGACGTAACATTCCTCCTGCCTCCACCATCAGTGGGCAGCGCCTGTCAGTCATGGCAGGCTAGATAAATTTTAGGGTTGCCATCAGTTCCAAAGTACGGATTCGTTCCGTATTGGAGAATGAGATGTTGCGTTCCTTATTTTTCAGAGCTTAAGGTGGCAACCCTACCCTCGTCTCCATATGCCTCACCGGGAGTGCCTTACGCCCGTTTCGGCAGATGTCTATCTGCCTGCTTAATTTGTTATGCTCTTATAGTTAAAAGTTTGTATGTTACATGGAGAAGGGTAGTCAGTAAGTCTTTTATATCGCCTTGTTTGTTAATTATTATAATGATAGCCTTTGTCCATGCTCCAGGACATCTGTCTGTAGCCATTTTGTAAATATTTGGGCCAGTTTATCAATTATGAAATCGCCTCAGTCTTTGATCAGATTTATAGTTAGGACATCTGGGCATCCTAGTCATTCTTTTCAGAGCAGTCTTCCTTTCATCCACGTTTACATTGGAAACTAATAGTTTAGTAAATCATTCTCCTCACCACCATCCTTCTCTCCCTGATTACTGTATAATTAAGTATAATATTTTTTTTCCCGCAACCATGACCAACTCCTCTATATTATATATGACATTGCTGTTTGAATCGTCAAGAATAAATAACTTGCGTCTGCCACTGACCAGCCTTCTCTTGGCTGTTTTCATGATTTTGCATCTACACCAAACGAGTCGAGTCGAGTCAAGATTCATGACGCCTTGAAACGGACCTTTTGAAAAACCGTTCACACTGGAATAGTCGAGTCAATTTGAGTCGCGTCGCGTCGAGTCTCATATTGGACTGGGCTGGTTTTCATCAGTCACAGCGAGACCGCAGTGGTGTGGGCATCATGCAAGTGGAGTTCAAAAAAAATTCGTTCGAGAATGCCCTGCTATATATTATGCTCCCAGTGATCGTAGCCACAGGGATCGTGATGTGGTCGTTGCGCTGTGGAAGGAGATTGCTGCTGCATTGAATTGTGCTGGTGAGACAACAGTTTTTATTCACTATTAACTATACTATACTGGATCATTCGGTTTTGCTTCTGCTGTAGGCCTTGTGCCTCTTGTTTCTGTCAGGCTTATATGTTGGAACGGTGGGAAAACGTTGCATGATCAACACCATCACCAAGAAAGTTGTTGAAATTGTTTTCATGTTGAATGAAATTATGAAACACAAACACTTTTCAGTAATGCTTCAAACACTTCAACACTTGTTTTCATTGATGTCTGAAGTACACGTTTTTTTTTTTTTTTTTTTTACTTCCAAAGGCAAGGCACAATCTACTGTTCCCCTTGCTCTGCTGATCCGATAGCTAGTGACCCTTTTAGAGTAATCAAAGTCCTTTCGCGGGTAAAGCCTCACCAGATTAGGCTTCAGCGAGAAAACTTCATCTCCTACAGGAAAGAATAGTACTTTCGTTCTAGTATTTGGTATTTCACGTGACTTTGAAACACCTAAACTTTCAGAAAGAAATAATCTACCGATATTTGATAGTGAAAACTGAACTGTCACCATCTCGTCCGTATGACCCTGCATCAATCAATGTGAAACAGCAATTTGCATCAACAATGGTTAGGAGTACAATAGAATCACTATTACTACCAGAAACCGCATTTTTTTCCAACGTTTCAGCCTATGGCGCCAGTAGGGTTTCTTGGTGGGGCCTGATGGTCGGCCCCAGCCCGTCGTGGCCCAGGCAAGTGTTTATAGTGACGCTGTCTTGCTTGGCTCATGCTGTGACTGAAAAATCCCAGCTTCTGGCGGCGGGCGGGACGCGAACTCGCGTCCTTCTGGACGCGACGCCGGCACGCCAACCACTCAGCCACCACGTTAATAGTCTTAGGTTTTATTTCGAGAAGCATAAGCAACCGGAGCTAGAAGTTATCCTTAAATTGTATTTAACACTGGTTAAGCCTCCCCTGGATAATGCTGGTCTATTACAAAAAGGATAAAGATTCCATTGAGGCTATACAGAGAAGAACTAAAATTATCCAAGGGCTTAAGAACTTATCGTATAAAAGTAGAAAAAAAAATTCTCTGGAAAGATGTAGACTGTTTAGAGATTTGTTTGATTTTTTAAATGGATTACTGGGATTAACAAAGGCAATTTAAATGAGGTTCGTATATCAAAATCTGATGTAAGAACAGGCAGCAACGGGTTGGATGAATTAAAGTTCAAGAAGGAAATAGGCAAGAAATGGTTCATGAAGAGGCTGGTGAGAAAGCGGAACAAACGAAGCAGATATGTAGTGGAGGCAAACTCAACTGAAGTATTTAAATGGAGGTTACATGAATATATGGAAAGAAAGGGAATAAGGTGAATAATCCATCTTCAGCAACTGCCATGGCTGTGCAGGCCCCCTGACTTCTTATGTATCAATGTACTTCCAAATCTTTTTTTTATTTTTTTATTTGTGAGTGTGTTTGTGTGTGTGTTCAGTTCATGCACCCAGATTCGGGTTCTCTTACATGTACGACGACGAATCCATAGCCCCCGTCCATAGCAAAGCAGCTACGTACGTGAGAGAATATGCATCCATACTCCTTGAAGTCAGGCAGAGTAGGTACTGATTATATTGACTTGACTCGGGTTGATTAAGTAGGTGTTTTTTTGGTAATGAGTAATGAATCGAGTCAGATGACCAATGACTCGATTCCACTCGTAGATGTCCATGTTAGATTTACGGGTATCATTAACTTTCCTATTGTTGATAAGTTTTGTCAGTTCTGCAATTCATCCCTTCTAGCTCTTTTATATCCTTTCACTTTAATTACGAAATCTTTTATTTTCTCTGTTAGTTTACTGTCACTGCTCACTGATGACTTTCCTCCGATTCGGTGTGTCTTTATTACTCTTTAATTAAGGAACACTGAGGGACAATCAATATAAAGACCCAGCCAGCGCTGACCAAGAACTGCATGACGACCTTGGGGACCTGTTCCTCACTCCTTCCTTCCTTATTTTTATTTTTCCTCCTCCTCCTCCTCCTCTTTTTCTTTTTTCCTTCCTTTCTTCCTCTTTCTTCTTCTTCTTCGTCTTCGTCTTCTTTTTCTTCTTCTTCTTTTCATCTTCTTTTTCATCTTCTTCTTCTTCTTCTTCTCTTTCATCTCTTTCTTTTTCTTTCTTTTCCTTTCATTTTTTTCTTCTTTTTTTCTTTTTCTTCTGGCCGCCTCGCTACTTTCTTCCTGTGCTGTTTGTGTACAGCAATGCCCATGCTTGTGTGTGTGTGTGAGAGAGAGAGAGAGAGAGAGAGAGAGAGAGAGAGAGAGAGAGAGAGAGAGAGGACGGAAGCTGCACAACCATAACGATGCCTGCCCGACAGCTGCCCGGTATCCGAACGATCGACGACGATCAATCTTGAAATTTGAATTTAACGTCTTTTTCAAAAGACGATTCCTGCCCGACTAGTGCCCGGCAACAAAACGACAGTATAGAACACTGCCCGATTGCTAAACGAATGCTGCTCGATTACTGGACGAATGCACAACGACTCCCGACGGGGTATATTATGTGCCGTGCCCTTTCCCTCACTCGCTAATCCGGGAACTGGGTGTGGCCTTGACATGTGCTGCTGTCCTGACCCCACCAAACACACACACACACACACACACACACACACACACGCTGACACTCACTCACTGACTCACTCACAGGTGTCAACTCATCCCATGCCCTGTAAATCCTGGGTCTCGGGCCTCTCCTCCGTGAGCTCACTGTGCTCCTCCACCATGTGTCGGGCTCTTTGTAGCGAAGCTGTCAGGTGATTTGGCCATGATGTCAGGTGGTTGTGCAAAAGCAGCAAGCAGGGGCGTCAGGTCAGGGTAGCACACATGGGCGTCAGGTGGGCTGCCAGGAGCATAAGGCGGCAGGCAGGGCGACAGGAAGATCCAGGACGTCAAGGAGGGTTGCAGGACTTCGAGGGGAAGCGAGCGTGGTGGAGTTTTTTGTAGCCGATGGGCTGCAAAGTTGCCAAACCACTCATATATATATATATATATATATATATATATATATATATATATATATATATATATATATATATATATATATATATATAGACACACACACACACACACACATATCGGGCAGAACTCGTTCAGCTATCGTCCAGCATTTGATCAGGTGAACGATTCGCCGGGCAGCTACCGTGCAGCTGTCGGGCAGCTGTTGTAATGGCCAAAATTTGAATTTCGTGCCCGATCACTGCACGAGTGCTGCCCGACATACCTCGAATGCTGGACGATCACTGCGAGTGCTACACGATGCCTGCAGCATTCCTGCCTGATCTTTCACAAGGTCACCGGCCACACCGATGGCTGCACGAAAAATAAGCATTTAAAATGGTTTTAATACAAGATATTCATCGTATTGAAGTATTCATATATGAATTTTTATGCAGATATATTAATTTTTGTGGCGTCAGGAAGGTTTTTCGTCGCGGCGCGTGAAATGAGACAGATTCGGCTAATGTTCGTCGCGACTTCCGGTCGAGCTCGAGCGAAAACTACTGAAGCTAGGAAGGCGTGCTTGGTGGCAAATGAAAGCTCTTTCAATGCAGATTAATGATCAGAAAATAAAAATTGGAAAACATTAAATGAACAAAAAAAGTTATAAGCAAAAATCTAAGATGTGTCCATATCGCGGTAAAAGGGCCGAAAAACAGGCTATTTTGTGACGGCTCGACGACGAACTTAGAATCGAGCTATCAAAAAATCCTTTGAGTTGGTCAAACTACATTGCCAAGAGGGGATACATGCCAAGTTACAGCTTTCTAGAAGCAATAGCAAGGCCACACGAGATCAAAGTGTCTGGAGTTCGTCAAAATCGCTCTCGACAGGGTTTACGTTTCGAGCTCTAGCGACGGAATTACTGGGAGTAGGGAAACGTTATGCACCATTTTGAAAATCACATTGGCAGGGCTAAATCATTTGTTGAATAAGTTTTTTTAAATTCTCAAAAAAATGAGTGTCAAGGTTGGGAACTCAAAAATACGTTTTTATTCGAGTCGTTTTTTGCGAATTTATTCAATTTTCGACGCTTTCGAGTCGGTTTTCGAGCCCGGTCGCTAATTAAAAAATATAGCCCTTGCATATTGCCGTCGATTGATACCAATAACTTTTCTGTAGCCCCAGAAATAAGGAAGTTATGGCGATTCGCACCAAAGCGGTTGATTTTTCAAAATTCGCGGCTTAATGAAGAGGGCGCCGCAAAATCAAAAGAGAAAGACGTCCATTACTTGAGATGTTTCTGGCTTTAATAAGGGGGATATTCGTAAGGTTTTGTTGGTAAGAGAACCGGGTAGGACACGTTGTAATGGGCTTAAACTGGATAAATTCAGATTCAACAGGGACATAGGCAAAAATTGGTTTACTAACAGAGTGGTAGATAAGTGGAACAGGCTGAGCAGTCATATGGTGAGTGCCAATACAATTGTCACATTCAAAAATAGATTAAATAAATTCATGGACAGTGATATTAGGTGGGGTCAGATTCACGGGAGCTTAGGTTCAAAGGAGCTGCCTCGTACAGGCCTACCGGCCTCTTGCAGACTCCTAAGTTATTATGTTCTTATGCATGCGTGACGCTGCTTGGTGCCAAACTAGAGAATGTAGAAACTGGGATTTAGAAAAAACGAAGAAAGGCGGACTAATTTAAATCAATACATTTGTAGGCATTGGAATTACAGTCACGCATAGCACAATAAAAGGGCATATTTTTTTCATCAGTGGCTTGCCTGAACGCGCGGTGAAAGAAGGCGAGCATGCACATCCAAAATGCACACACGGCCGCAACTTTAGTCACCCGTGAACTGGCGGGTATTTAGAATCCCGCTGCTCCGCCCCAAACCTTCTGCGCGTACTGGTCGCAGTTTTGAAGGCAGAGCGACCTGACTTGTTGTAAGTGACTTTGAGCCCACGGACCTAGGTTCGAGTTCCACCGATACACGGTGACAATCAACCATCGCCGAGTGGCGGAAGATTACCCACATGCTGCCCAGATACTCAGTCAACCCTAACTTAGGTGACTTCGGTCAAGTGGAGCACCGGAGAGGGGGGGGGGGGGGGGAGCAGTATGGGACAAGCAAGTGTTATATACCACGGCAGGCACTGTAAATAAATTAGCCTGCTCCACTAACGGGTTGGGGTTGTCCAAGAGACCCCTCAAGAAAGCCTACCGGCGCTATAGGCAGTATCTAAAAAAAAGGGGGGGGGGGGGAGGGGACGCTAACAAAGTTTGAAGATTGAGAAAGTTGATGGACCTGCCATGAGACACTAATGATAGGAATGGGGCCTACATGGAGCCTTGATCAGAGGAATCCCTGGGGTTGGCGTCGTGGGGTGGGTGAGGCGACGCGCTGCCCCGGCGTATGCCCATACTGATTGATTGATTAACTGACTGATTGATATTTCCATCTATAGAATTTCCTACGACGATCAACGAACCTCGTGTTTAGTACGCCATCGTTGTAGACTGAAGCATTCCATTTCGATTTGTCATTCCAGAGCAGTTAGACCTCCCATCCTGAAGCTCGTTGTAGAAAATAGCCATGTTGTCGCATTTTGAACCCTAAGTCTGGAAAAATATTCCCGTAGTTTTTTTTCCTGGTGTACGAGTATACCTCGAAATGGTTTTAATTTATCGTCAGTCATATTAAGAAACAGTGAAGCTGATGAATGGTCCTGCCACCGCCTGCCTCATCACCTCGTTGCTGAGCCTCGCCCCGCGACGTGGTGCGTTGCAGGGCGATGTGGTGAGGGGCATGGCTGGGTGCGTGGCTGGCGGCCCACACACAACCCGCCGCTTCTGATGCCACACACGCCGAGGTTTGCCTTCTGCCTTTTAGGGGAAGCCAACATTCAGCTTGAGCCAGGCGGGGGAGGGCAGCGGCACCCTTCGTCGAACAGGAAGTCCACCTGCCTGATGAGGGTGAGGTGAGAGCGCCACAGCGTCGCCGCCCCACCGCCGCCACTAAGTCGGGCTTATGGCGCCGGACACTCTGTGCCGCCTCACCCCTCAGGGCGCGGCCGCCGTGCCCCTCGTGCGCTGCCGCTCGCCGCCTGTCCGCCCAAACAACAATTCGGCCCCTAGAATGTTAATATGGTCAAAGTCAACACGGACTGCCTAAAATACCAAGGTCCAACAAGTGAACGTCGCCCTACCAAGGCTTCCCATGGCCACGGCAGGCGCCACGACACGCGTGTGTGTGTGTGTGTGTGTGTCCGATAAAGTGATGACCTTGACTGGCAGCTCTCAGGTGTAATACAAAATGGACCACACACACGAAACTGTGTAACAAAAAACCCGGCGCGGTAATGTTCCCGGCCAAGCCCAAGCCTCGCGAGGACTCAGACCCTCGCCCAAACACAGTTTTAATGGACAAAATTACGGGACGCGACAGGTTGGTTCTTTTCTCAAATTTCACCCAGTGTTCCGTCTCGTTATTTATCATCCACTTTTGCAACCCTTCCGCCCCCCCCCAGCCACTTTATCCTCTTCTGCTGCCCTCCTCCCGCACTCTCTCCCTACTCTCCCGCTCCTCCTCACCCCGCTGGAGGACAGGTAACCTCGCCGCCGCTACCTGTTGGCCTCAGGTAAACATAGGACGGCGCCGACCACAATAAATTCAACAGTTGGCTAAGACGAAGGTAATTACCAGACGTCTGAGTGGCGTGGCGGGATGCCTACATCATGTGCCGAGGGTGGAGGGGTGGGCGGGGGAAGAAGGGGTTTATGGAAGGGGATGGAGGAGGAGAGGCAAGAGCGTGGAATGGAGATGGAGGGGGAAATGTAGGGTGAAGGAGACGAGAGGAATGGTAAAGGTTAGGGAGGGAGGCGAGAGATCATAGTTGAAGGCTAAGAGTGGACAGAGAGGCAAATGATGATGATGAGTGGGAGGGAAAACATGGAAAAGTAGAGGAGGCAGAAATAGCGGGTAGATGCTGGGAGTAATTAGAATGAGTTATAACATGGGTGGTGGGTAGGAAACCGTGGCAGAGGAGAGAGAAAACGGAGGAGGAGAAAATAGTGAAAATAGCAGAGTGAATTAGGGAGCAAAACAAGGGGAAGAAAATAGAAGTGGAGAGAAATCAAACGGTAAACGATTAAGTGAGACAAAGGAAGAGGGCAGAAAATGAAATGGGTAAGGCAGGGCTGAATACGGGTGGAAAACGAATAAAGGTGATGTATAGGGATGCAGGTAATGGTTTGCGGGCGAGGTAGGGGCAGTAGGTGGGTAGAGTATGGGAGAGGAAGAGCCGGAAGAGAAGGGGCAGGGGAAAGAGAGAGAGAGAGAGAGAGAGAGAGAGAGAGAGAGAGAGAGAGAGAGAGAGAGAGAGAGAGAGAGAGAGAGAGAGAGAGAGAGAGAGAGAGAGAGAGAGAGAGAGAGAGTAGGTGAGTATAGTAGTATGGGAGAGGGAGAGCCGGAAGAGAAAGGGGAAGAGAAGGGGCAGGGGAAGAGAGAGAGAGAGAGAGAGAGAGAGAGAGAGAGAGAGAGAGAGAGAGAGAGTAGGTGGGTATAGTAGTATGGGAGAGGAAGAGCCGGAAGAGACAGGGGAGAGAAGGGGCAGGGGAAAAATGAGGAGTAGGGCAATGTTTATACACTTTCAAGTCTACGTTTTCACGCTTGAGATCGAAGTTGAGGCGGACGAGCCCGTAGAGAGCGCTCGCTGTGACGATGATGAAGAGGTGGCAGGGACAGGCACGGGGGGACAGGTGTAGCAGGCGCCAGGTGACACGAGCCGACACACACGCGGACGAAGCAAAACGGGAAACATAAACTCCAATGGAAAACGAACCGGGCAAGGGAAAGCGACTGTGTGCATAATGCAGGAGAGAGAGAGAGAGAGAGAGAGAGAGAGAGAGAGAGAGAAGGACGCGGCACCAGGACAAAGAAGAAAAGAAAAGACAAATAGTAGTGGAAGGAGGAGGGAGAGGAGGAGGAGGAGGAGAGGTATGGGAGAGAGTGTGGGGTGTAGGAGGGAGGAGGGGGGTGGGCATGCGACGGCCACCCATGAATGCACGATCCAACCCTGACAACCTTTCTTCCTTCCCTTCCCTCCTTCTACCATTATTCTCTCTCTCTCTCTCTCTCTCTCTCTCTCTCTCTCTCTCTCTCTCTCTCTCTCTCTCTCTCTCTCTCTCTCTCTCTCTCTCTCTCTCTCTCTCTCTCTCTCTCCTTTTTGCATTCATTTTCGATTAAATTTTCACCGTTTCTTTACTTCCCGTCGCTTCAATCATTCCTGGTTTCCATTTTACTCTCCTCATATGCCCTTTCTCTCTCTCTCTCTCTCTCTCTCTCTCTCTCTCTCTCTCTCTCTCTCTCTCTCTCTCTCTCTCTCTCTCTCATTCATATTTTTGCTTTATTCTGCTATTCCTGGTATTTTTTCCCCTCATGTTTCGTTCTTCTTTTTCACTCTCTATTATCACACCTTCAATCCTTCTCTCCATAGCCCTTCGTTTATTTCATCTCATTCATTCCTTTCTCTTAACTCCATCTCCTGTTCTTTCTCTGTCTTTCCTTCGCCTTTTCTTCTAACTCGATCTCCTTTCCTTTCTCTTTCCTTCCTTCGCCTTTTTCTTCTAACTACATCTTTCCTTTCTCTTTCCTTCCTTCGCCTTTTTCTTCTAACTACATCTTTCCTTTCTCTTTCCTTCCTTCGCCTTTTTCTTTTAACTCCATCTCCTTTCCGTTCCTTCCTTCGCCTTTTTCTTTTAACTCCATCTCCTTTCCGTTCCTTCCTTCGCCTTTTTCTTCTAACTCCATCTCCTTTCCTTTCCTTCCTTCGCCTTTTTCTTCTAACTACATCTTTCCTTTCTCTTTCCTTCCTTCGCCTTTTTCTTTTAACTCCATCTCCTTTCCGTTCCTTCCTTCGCCTTTTTCTTCTAACTCCATCTCCTTTCCGTTCCTTCCTTCGCCTTTTTCTTCTAACTCCATCTCCTTTCCTTTCCTTCCTTCGCCTTTTTCTTCTAACTACATCTTTCCTTTCTCTTTCCTTCCTTCGCCTTTTTCTTTTAACTCCATCTCCTTTCCGTTCCTTCCTTCGCCTTTTTCTTCTAACTCCATCTCCTTTCCTTTCCTTCCTTCGCCTTTTTCTTCTAACTCCATCTCCTTTCCGTTCCTTCCTTCGCCTTTTTCTTCTAACTCCATCTCCTTTCCGTTCCTTCCTTCGCCTTTTTCTTCTAACTCCATCTCCTTTCCGTTCCTTCCTTCGCCTTTTTCTTCTAACTCCATCTCCTTTCCTTTCCTTCCTTCGCCTTTTTCTTCTAACTACATCTTTCCTTTCTCTTTCCTTCCTTCGCCTTTTTCTTTTAACTCCATCTCCTTTCCGTTCCTTCCTTCGCCTTTTTCTTCTAACTCGATCTCCTTTCCTTTCTCTTTCCTTCCTTCGCCTTTTTCTTCTAACTACATCTTTCCTTTCTCTTTCCTTCCTTCGCCTTTTTCTTCTAACTCGATCTCCTTTCCTTTCTCTTTCCTTCCTTCGCCTTTTTCTTCTAACTACATCTTTCCTTTCTCTTTCCTTCCTTCGCCTTTTTCTTCTAACTCCATCTCCTTTCCTTTCCTTCCTTCGCCTTTTTCTTCTAACTCCATCTCCTTTCCTTTCCTTCCTTCGCCTTTTTCTTCTAACTCCATCTCCTTTCCTTTCCTTCCTTCGCCTTTTTCTTCTAACTACATCTTTCCTTTCTCTTTCCTTCCTTCGCCTTTTTCTTCTAACTCCATCTCCTTTCCTTTCCTTCCTTCGCCTTTTTCTTCTAACTACATCTTTCCTTTCTCTTTCCTTCCTTCGCCTTTTTCTTTTAACTCCATCTCCTTTCCGTTCCTTCCTTCGCCTTTTTCTTCTAACTCCATCTCCTTTCCTTTCCTTCCTTCGCCTTTTTCTTCTAACTACATCTTTCCTTTCTCTTTCCTTCCTTCGCCTTTTTCTTTTAACTCCATCTCCTTTCCGTTCCTTCCTTCGCCTTTTTCTTCTAACTCCATCTCCTTTCCTTTCCTTCCTTCGCCTTTTTCTATTACTCCATCTCTTTTCTCTTCCCTTCCTCCTGCTTTTCCTATTCTTGCGCTGCCCAACCACCCGTCCACCCATCCCACCTACCCACGCATCTCTCCCCTGGCCAACTTAATTATATTCTGCTCGTGGCGTTAATAAGGCGACGATAGCACCAAGTATCATCAAGATAAGTAAAGTAATCGAAGCAGGCGTATCTCTTCCCCTTAAGAGCAAAGCGCGCCTAACTCGGGTCTCTGGAAAGGTCAGAGTTGAGCCTAAGAGCAGCGTAGGGCATTGTGAGTGACCTAGAATGACGTCACGAGTGTAAACAATCAAATGCCGCGTCCGGAACATAATGGGGGAACGAAGCCTTATTAACAGCGAAAATGTATATATAGAGTGGATTGTGTCAGCGTCAGAAATAGTGTTTTGCTTCGTGCACGTGGCCGGCGTGTGTTTTGTTTTGTTTTGATTGTGTGTTTGTTTTTCTTGTACGGTTTTTTTTTCCGGGCACGGTTTTGTTTACTCGTTTTTTTTATTTTTATTTCCAGTTATCACACACACACACACACACACACACACACACACACACACACACAGACACACACACCCATGGAAGTCCGCAGTTATTTTTATATGCAATGGGTAAAACACCTTATTTGATTATTTGAATAGCATTAATTAGACCAAGCACACACACACACACACACACACACACACACACACACACACACACACACACACACACACACACACACACACACCTAACCTTCTAACCCCTTAACCTTTTTCTCTCTCCTTTCTCTCTTCGTCCTCTTCCTCTCCTCTCCCCCCACAAGGCAAGCACACACGCACTTGGGAATTTGCATTTGCACTCCGTCCCGCCGCGAGATGATGGCCGACCATTTCCCAGACAAGAGAGAGAACATGATGCAGAAGAGCCTTGGGATGAAGCCTCTCTTTAGTCTCTTAAGGGAAAACGAGAGAAATGAGTGACGTTTGGCTGACTGGATGCATGAAATCAGACAGGCACAGGGAACACACACACACACACACACACACACACACACACACACACACACACACACGTTATTATGGTGAGTATGTTGTTCTGTTGCAATATGCGCGTGTCTTTTTTAATTAGTGTTTTTTTCCTCGTTTTTGTTGAACCTTTTCCATTTACTAAGTGCATGGAATTGTGTTTTGTGAGTTTGATTTCGCATTCCTTAATTAGTATTGTTCGTATTTGGATTTTCCTTCTTTGGTTTCGGAATCGTGCAGCAGAGCATAGCTGCCGATGAAATGTGGAACTACTAAAAAGTTGAAATATTGCCCGCTTTTGGTGTTGGTTAATTTCCTAACTAATTTAGCGGATGCCTAAGGGTGGAATTCTGAACCAGTAGATATGGGTACTGTCAGCAAGATACGGAGAACAACACAAAAAAAGCAGAAAAATGTTACTCTCCACTTCACTCCCTCTTCCCTCCGGGCGCTTCGCTATAAAAGGTAAGTTGCAAAGTGTCCCGATTAGCTGGACACCTCTTTTCTCTTCTGTTTCCTTACCTCGTGGGTGCTGATGTTGGTAAGGCGTTTCGTAATTTTCCTGAAGCGTCAGTAGTGTGGTCCATTCGTGTCGGGTCGTGCACGCCACATGCGGCGGCGTTGTGTACTTACTTCTAACACGTTTATAACTAGACTGACTGACAACGTTTCGTCAACTTAAAATTATTACGTATATACTTACTATATTTTACTTCTCTGCTCTTTTATTCTTATTTTAGTTTTTTTTATCATTAGCCTTGTATATGATGACACACACTGTTCCGATATTTATCCTCCGTGGTGCAGTGGTCAGCGTGCCTGACTACGACTCCGCGAGCCCGGGTTCGAATCCCGTCCCGGGCAGTCGGCCTGCAGCTCACCCAGCTGTTTCGGGCTGGTCGATAAATGGGTACCTGCGGGAACCTGGGGAATGTAAACTGTGGCATCTCGGATTTCACACTGGCCCGTGTCCCGCGGTGATTGGTTCT
>NC_066509.1:14861488-14881488 GCF_024679095.1 Eriocheir sinensis
CGAATTCTATTCTGGTTTGCATAATACTTCCATTTCTAGCGCATCCTCACCGCGGGACGCGGCGTGACAAATGCACGGCGGGCCGGGAAAGGCGCCGTGGGGACGGAGGTGCGGCGGAGGCGCGGCCGCGACGTAAACAGTGACTGGGCGGCGTGATGAACAGAACACTTTGATGCGTGACCGGCCTGGCGCGGGGCAGTTTATATCTTTTTGTTTCGTTTCGAGACGAGCTGTTAGTCCACAATTTGCCTACTGAATTTGTTGCGCGATCAACAAAAATATTTTGATGATCGATATGGCCACTGTTGGACACGATTACGTTCAACAAACATGCTCATGCAGCTGCGCCATCAGGTGACCTGCCTGTTGATGTGCCTCCTCGCCCGCCCTTGCCAGGTAAAACCTAATTGGCGCCGCAAATGAGGTGCCGCTATCTGGAGGCTGCAGTGCCACATGCCGCCTGACCCGAACAGAGGCAAAGCCACAGTCTTGCTGCTAATCAGAAGACCAAGATGGAAGTTACTGCTGTGTCATGAATCTTGATATGGTGGCTATTTTTATCGTGTCCATTGATCGGGAGGAAACATGGGTTCAGAGGCGGATGTAGGTGAAGCAACACAGCACGGGACCCACACTGGGTGGGTGATGGCGCTGCTGACGGACGGGCGCCGTGGAGAGTAAACAGACGGAGACGTGTCAGTCATCGCGACACATGGGGTCAAGTACCTGCAGGAAGGGAGGTCTGTCCCGACTTTCACAAGGGGGCGACGGGGGTGCGAGGCGCCGTTCAGCCCTTCGCAGGGTCACCAATGAGAAAATGGTGTCTTTCAACTGAGACGCAGCGCGGCTCATTGTGAGGGGTCCCGGCATGCAGGTGTGGGTGGGTCGCCTTCTCTTCACGCTGACATCATCCAAAGAAATAGACACCCGCCCCTCGCCAGTGTCTGCGTCTCCGCCGCCATGGGAGGCGACCGACGACTCGGGGCTCCCTTCCACCCGCCGCCATAGCGCCCGTCGTCAAACTTTCCCGCATCGTCCTGACAACGCGATTGATCTAATATAGAAATGTTTTATGGTTCGAGGAGCTGCCTCGGCCCTACCTACTATAATCAGTCATCCAAGGAAGGACGCATCCAGCCCCCCCCTCCAACATCCCCCTCCCCTCCCCCCACTCTCTCTCTCTCTCTCTCTCTCTCTCTCTCGAATTTTTATTATGATTCTTTTAATAATTTCATCGGTCTTTTTGTTACGACTTGACTGAGTTCCATTACGCGAGAGCCAAACTATTCACATAGGGCCAGTTGTGCTCCATTCCCCTGAGGCGATGGTTTGTGTGTGTGTGTGTGTGTGTGTGTGTGTGTGTGTGTGTGTGTGTGTAATTCACCACGGCCTGATCACGAGTTGGACTCGCTTTCGCCAGCAGGTACCCTCGCGGCGTGAGCAAGTGCTTATTATTGTCGATCTCTGGGTACTGCCAGGACCTCACACACCACACACACCCTCCCCCTTGCTCAAGGGAGGACAGTAACTACTACTAGTCAACGGAAAGAATCCGGCCTGAGCAGGGCTCGAACCGCCGCGTGTTTGGCCGTGAAGCTTGCAGCGCGGCGCTCTAACCGATTGAGCTACCGGAGTGTGTGTGTGTGTGTGTGTGTGTGTGTGTGTGTGTGTACATCACCCGAGGCACTGACCCATCGCCGCAGCAAAGACTGACTTTTCTACGCCGTTAGAAGTGAGTACGCGAAGAGAGAGAGAGAGAGAGAGAGAGAGAGAGAGAGAGAGAGAGAGAGAGAGAGAGTAGTACTTATTCTTATACCTAGAAGTACTTGTGCTTTACCCCACCGTAACCTATGTGTACGCAGAGCTTCACCCCGTGACGTACCCCCAGCAAAGGGCCGCCACTGCGTTGTACTCTTGCCCTCACGTGACTAATCTCGTGAGCCCGGCGGCGACGGTGCCTTCCTGGGAGTTCTTTGTATCCCTGTCATCGTTAAGGAAGCGTTGAGGCAGTCGGTCTGTGCCTTAATTTATGTCCTTTCACATACTCTTCTGAAGGGAGCATCTGAATATCAGTAGGAGGATGGAGGGAAAGCTTTCCATGTCCTTCAGCTGCCTCTGCTCGCCCCGCCCCTGGAGCTTCCCTTTTCCCTATCTCTTATCTCACTGAGGAGCTCCCCCTCGCCCTACCTCCACCGGTGCTCGCGGTCCCCAGGGCGTCGCCGGCCAGTGACACGCAGACAGCCAGGCTAGACGCCCCGCCTCTTGTCTCTACTAAAAAGTGCAAATAAACACCCTTACTTCCACCGGTCTAAGCGTTTACCTCTCACGAGTTGCAAAATTTAATGACTTTATTCATTACCCCGCCATCTTGCAACATTTGAGTTGCTCTCATCTTTCATGAGGCAACTGGCGGCCGCCGCTCTCAGGGAAAACAATACAAGTTCAACGTTTTTTTTATTATCTATATCCTCTCGCTTTCCATCCCGTCCCACTTTACTGCTGCTCTCTCTCTCTCTCTCTCTCTCTCTCTCTCTCTCTCTCTCTCTCTCTCACCCCGTCCACTTAAATATAGATAGTTGTCATGCGGCCGCCACTTCACTAAATCGTAAAACAACTAACAACTCCGTTTCTCGAGCTATAACAAAAGACAATGTAAGGCTTCTTAGCTTTAACGCTCGGAGCTTAAGAAATAAGATCGATGAATTGCAGTGCCTAGCTAAAACAGAAGACTTTGATGTAATTGCCGTAACTGAAACATTTATTGGCACTGCTAATAATGACTTAATTTCTGAATATAATATAGATAACTTTATATTTTTCAATAAAGACCGAGTTCATCATAGAGGTGGAGGAGTGGCTCTTGACGTCAAAAGTAGCTTACAGCCCGTTGATAAAACACCAGAGGACAGTACTGTAGAGCACTTGAGCATGAGTACAAATACCGATCAATTAAAAATCAACATATCCGTCACTTATAGGCCTCCAGGCCAATCACGCGAGGATGATGAAATAATGTATAGCGTTTTGCAAAGAACTCTCCGAAACAGTGATGCATTGATTTTGGGCGATTTTAATCCACTGGCAGACACTCATGGGATCCGAGGGGGAATCGCACAGGATGTTAGACTTCGTTGAAAATAACTGCCTTAGCCAAATGGTTAGTGAACCAACGCGCGATAATAATATTATTGATCTTTTATTAGTAACCCAAGACAACTTAGTTGACAATGTTAGCGTTGGCGAATACCTCGGATCATGCGATCATAGACTGGTGCGTCTCGACATAAGAGTTCAAACAACGATTGCAGAGAATAAGATATTGGTTCCCAATTTTAAAAGAGCGGATTTTGAAAGAATAAAACAGTCATTAACGAACTTTCAATTAGTATCCAACATCAGCGTCGAAGAATCTAGGGAAGACTTTAAAGCTCGATCATTAACTGAACAAAATATATCCGTGCAATCTTGTGAAAAGCGCCGAAAAGTAAAAAATCCTCTGTGGTTTAATAATGAAATCAAACATGCTCTCCAAAAGAGGAACTTGTTATATAGGCAAAAGAAAACCGATAACTCTACTGAAAACAGTACACAATACTACGAAGCAGGACGACAAGTCAAAAGTTTAATCAAACAAACAAAATGGAGGTACGAAGTAAACATTGTGGTAAATAGCAAGTCAGATCCTAAAAGTTTTTTTAGATATATAAACAACAAAAAAGAGATTCGAAGTGGGGTTGTCCCATTAACTGATAATTCGGGCAATATCGTGACAGACAGCCAACGCATAGCGAACACGTTAAATTCTTATTTCGCCTCGGTTTTTAATAGTAATTCTACCGATACTGCTGCTGTTCCTAACACTATTGAAAATCCCAGTCATACCCTCCCTGACTTTGAAATCAGTACAGATGAGGTTCTCAAAGCGCTGCAGTCACTTAAAACTAACAAAAGTCCAGGACCTGATAAAATATATCCAAAATTACTTTAGAAAAATATCAAGAGAGATACTCAGACCTTTAACAATGCTGTTTAATATGTCTTTGCACCATGGTATCGTTCCTAGTGATTGGAAAATGGCTAACGTAACACCCATTTTAAAAAAAGGCGACCGAAAATTACCGGATAATTACAGGCCAATCAGCTTAACTTCAATTATTGGTAAATTATTTGAGACAATTATTCGAGATAAAGCAGTTGACTATCTAGAGTGTAATTCGTCAATACTGGACTCGCAACATGGTTTCCCTAACAATATATTTTGTTTGTTGAATCTATTAACGTTCTATAGCGATCTTTTTGCAGTCTATGATGTTTCTAAATCAACTGATATTATTTATTTGGCGTTTGATAAAGTTCCACACTACAAGTTGCTTCATAAAATCAAGGAAATAGGCATCAGGGTAAGCTTCACGAATGGATCAGGCACTGGCTAAGTAATAGAAAGCGAAGCGTTGTAATAAATGGAGCGACCTCTGAGTGGATGCCAGTCACTAGTGTGTCCCCCAAGACTCTGCCCTGGGTCCGTTCTCTTCGTCATTTACATCAATGACATTGACCTAGGTCTCAAAAATTTCATTAGTAAATTTGCAGACGACACGAAAATCGGAATGCGGTACTTACATAATGTGACAGTCGGAGCCTACAAGAAAATTCGTGTAAACTATCAGATTGGTCAGTGAAATGGGAACTACCTTTTAATATGAACAATTGCCAGATTCTGCCGGTTGGATATAGAAATATAAAGGACTATGAAATGTGCGGCGTTAAAATTAAAAGCGTTCATTCGGTCAAAGATCTTGGCGTCACAGTCGCTTCTAACCTCAAGTTTTCCCAGCAGTGCAACGAGTCCGTTAAAAAAGCAAACAGCATGATGAGTTTGATTAAGAGAAATTTTTGATTTAAGAATAAAGATGTTATACTACCTTTGTATAATAGTTTCGTCAGACCTCATTTGGAGTATGCCGTGCAGTTTTGGTCTCCCCACCATGCGAAAGACATTGCTAAATTAGAAGGTGTTCAGCGTAGAGCAACCAAGATGATTCCTTCATTACGAAACAAACCCTACGAGGAAAGGCTGCCACATCTAAACCTGTTTTCCCTTGAAAAACGCCGCCTAAGAGGAAAACTGATCGAGTGCTTTAAAATACAACGGTTTTACCAACGTGGATCCGACCAAGCTGTTTGTGATGGATGATTCGACGCGAACGAGAAATAATGGCGCTAAACTCATATGTAGACAAGTTCATTCAGATTGCACAAAATTCTTCTTCACTAACACTGTCGTTTGAGATTGGAACAGATTACCACCATCAGTGGTACAGTGTAACTCGATTGCATCGTTTAAGAATAATCTTGACCGCTATCTCCTCCATCTCAATGTTCACTAGGTCAGTTTCAACGTCATGGTGGCTGCATAAAAACTGTCACTTAGGTTTAGGACAGACCACCTAGTTTGGGCCTTAGGGTCTGTGTGGTCTGGTTATCTATGTAATTCTATGTAATTCTCTCGTTTTCCCCAGCGCGCCTGAGGGCCCCAGGCCCAGCTGGCTGTCCCGCCGCACCGTCTGTCTGCCTCGAGAGGGGAGGAAAGAGCCAAACGAATGTAGCTTTTTTGTGGTGAATTATCGACGTTTAGCTTCACGGGAGAGGTCACCAGGAGTCCACGTGGGTAGGGAGAAGGAGTGGAGAGGGAGCCAAGTGATAAAGAGAGTGAGGGGAGCCGAGACGAGAGGTTGTAGCAGGAAAGAGAAGTGGAAGGGAGGGAGGAGGAGAGGCGGTAAAGGGGGCGTAAAGCTGTCTTCATCTCTCTCATCCTTGCCTCACTCCACACGCCTTTTCACTGGAAAACCTCTTCACCACCACCACCACTAGTATCCACCCCTTGCCACCACCATCATTACGTATGTGCAACACCAATACCCCCCAACCACCACCACCACCACCACCACTACACACCCACACCACCACTATCACTAAGGGTAAATTTGGGGCATTTGCTATAGCTGCGCGAACCCGCGGTGCTCATCTCCGTCGCATTGTCCCTTGAGCCTGTGGGAGGTAAGAACCTATTACCTAGGAACACAGGGCCAGTGTGACATCCGGGTTACCACAGTTTACCTTCCCCAGGTTTCCCCAGGTACCCATTTATAGACCAGCCCGAAAGGAAGGATAAATAGCTGGGTGAGGTGCACGCCGACTGCCCGGAACGGGATTCGAACTCGAGCCCGCGGATTCGTGGCTAGACACGCTAATCACTGCACCACGGAGGCTAAATGCACACCCATCTACCTCCACCACCACTACCATCACCACCACCACTATCATCACCACCACCACCACCACTAGTACATTCTTTCCCACCATTATCACAAAATGCACCACCGTTACCTTTACCACCACCATCATCATCACCACCACCATCATCACCAAAGCCGGGACCATCATCATCATCATCATCATCATCACCACCACCACCATCATCAACAAAGCCGGGACCATCATCATCATCATCATCATCACCATCATCACCACCACCATCATCACCAAAGCCGGGACCATCATCATCATCATCATCACCACCGACATCAACACTAGAGATGTGCTGATAGTATCGGTATCGGTAGTATCGGCCTTCATTTGTATTACTGGTATCGGTATCGGCCAAGTGAAAATGTGGCCGATACTCCGATACTTGTCTAGCTTATATATGAGATTCAGGACTCCATGACTTTCCGTTTTTCTTTTTTTCACTATCAACTTTCAAGACTATTCAATTATAGATATTCCCAAATTCCCTTATTTCTAATTTCAAAATACAAGTAATTCTGTACTTTTATAATCTTAAACATATGGAATCAAAGTAAAGAGTATCGCTATCGGTATCGGCAAAATATCGGCCAGTTGTTAGTATTGAAGTATCGGTATTAGTGTCAGCAAAATATCGGCCATTTGTTAGTATCGGTATTAGTGTCAGCAAAATATCGGCCATTTGTTAGTATCGGTATTAGTGTCAGCAAAATATCGGCCATTTGTTAGTATTGAAGTATAGGTATCGGTATCGGCTGAAAAGTTAGTATCGGTATCGGTATCGGCAAAATATTATCGGTATCGGTATCGGCAAAATATCGGCCAGTTGTTAGTATTGAAGTATCGGTATCGGTGTCGGCAAAATATCGGCCATTTGTTAGTATTGAAGTATCGGTATCGGTATCGGCAAAATATCGGCCATTTGTTAGTATTGAAGTATCGGTATCGGTATCGGCTGAAAAGTGAGTATCGGTATCGGTATCGGCAAAATATTATCGGTATCGGTATCGGCAAAATATCGGCCAGTTGTTAGTATTAAAGTATCGGTATCGGTGTCGGCAAAATATCGGCCAGTTGTTAGTATTGAAGTATCGGTATCGGTGTCGGCAAAATATCGGCCAGTTGTTAGTATTGAAGTATCGGTATCGGTGTCGGCAAAATATCGGCCAGTTGTTAGTATTGAAGTATCGGTATCGGTGTCGGCAAAATATCGGCCAGTTGTTAGTATTGAAGTATCGGTATCGGTGTCGGCAAAATATCGGCCATCTGTTTGTACTGAAGTATCGGTATCGGTATCGGCATAATATCGGCCATCTGTTAGTATTGAAGTATCGGTATCGGTGTCGGCAAAATATCGGCCAGTTGTTAGTATTGAAGTATCGGTATCGGTGTCGGCAAAATATCGGCCATCTGTTAGTATTGAAGTATCGGTATCGGTATCGGCATAATATCGGCCATCTGTTAGTATTGAAGTATCGGTATCGGTATCGGCATAATATCGGCCATCTGTTAGTATTGAAGTATCGGTATCGGTATCGGCAAAATATCGGCCATTTGTTAGTATTGAAGTATCGGTATCGGTATCGGCATAATATCGGCCATTTGTTAGTATTGAAGTATTGGTATTAGTGTCGGCAAAATATCGGTCATTTGTTAGTATTGAAGTATCGGTATCGGTATCGGCCAACATCGTGGTATTCGGCACATCTCTAATCAACAGCAATGCCCCCCCCCCCCTCCTCACACCACCACATTATAACACCATTACACTACTCCTTCCCCAAACACCTCCGTCTCCACCTCAACCACTGCTGTAATGTCCTCCAACCACACCACAACCACCTCCAATTTTATCACCCCCATCAACACCAACGTCACCACCCACACCACCACCATGTGTACCCCCCTCACCACCACCACCACCACCACCATCACTTACCACTACCGCTGCCATCACCATCATCATCACCATTCCTAAGTCACCTCTACCGCCTTCATCACACTAAGCAAATTCATAAATCTCCCTTCCTCTCCCTCCCATCCTCTCTACTCCCTCCCTTCCTCATTCCTTCTTTTCCGATAAGAAGAAAATATATATAAAAAAACTAATTATGAGGGAACATAAATTAATTGAAAAGGTGCAGACTTTTACTTACAGTTGTCTATCACAAAATTTTACTTTAGTAAGTTTTATCTATATTTTTCTAGCTAGCTATCTTTTAATCTATATAAATATCTTCTATCTATTTATCTTTCCAATTTGTCAACTATGTATTTATTTGTAGATCTATTTATAACACACACACACACACACACACACACACACACACACACACCGCTCCGTAGCTCAGTGGTTAAAAGTTCTGCGCTGCCAGGCTTCGTTGCCTGGCAGGCGGAATTTCGAGCCCCGCTCAGGCCGGGATTTTTCCGCTAACAAGGAGCGGTTACTGTCCCCCCTTGAGCAAAGGGGATGGGGGGTGGGGGGGGGTCCTGGCAGGACCCAGAGATCGACTATAATAAGCTTGCCCTTTTCAGGAGGGTACTTGCTGGCGATTGCGAACCCAACTAGTGATCAGGCCGTTGTGACTTACACACACACACACACACACACACACACACACACACACACAGAGAGAGAGAGAGAGAGAGAGAGAGAGAGAGAGAGAGAGAGAGAGAGAGAGAGAGAGAGAGAGAGAGAGAGAGAGAGAGAGAGAGAGAGAGAATAAATACCATTCCAAAAAACAAACAAATTAGACCACAGTAAGAAAAAAGAAAAAAACATTGAATAAAGTAAACAAACACAACACACAACATGTACTGACTCACATTCCATTTTCCTTTTTCTTTCTTCCCATTTTTTCTTTCTTCCGCCTGGACACAATATGCGTAATCCCGCCATTGAGCGTGCGGCGATGTATTCAGGAGGCAGGGAAAGTTATTCGGGGGGCGGAAGAAATTGTTGCTGGTGTTCACGCGGGCCACAGCTGTCCTCTGATTGTGGGGCTTGTGAAATTGTGCGAGGAGGAGGAGGAGGACGAGGACGAGGAGAAGGCGGAGGAGGAGACAAAAAGAAAACGAACAGGAGATGGGGAAGAAGAAGGAGGAAACATGAACGCATAGATGAGCAGACAGCAGAAAGCCTGATGGCTTAGTATGAGGCTGGCTGCCCTAGTGATTTAATTCATTCGCCAGTCACTTGAGTGACCTTTAGAAAAGATTAAAGCACTTTCAGTTCACCCTTGACGCGGCAAAGTGACGATAACTGCGGTTCTTAAAAGTTAATCGTTTTCGCACTAACCACTTTTGCAGGAAGGCTGTTCCAGTGGTGGATGACTCTCTCCGAGAAATATCTCCTGCCGATGTCTGTTTGCTGCATTGCTTCACTTAAATTGTTTGACCGTTGTCTCTTGTTCTCGGGTTAGTGGAAAGCGCAAAAAGCTTGGAGTGATGGACATTATTGATATTGTTTAAGTATTTGGAGATTTGTATCGAATCTCCTCGCATTCGTCTCTTTTCCAAGGTACAGAGATTGAATCACTTAATTGAGGCTTTCTTCATAAGGTTGCGTCCTCATTACGGTATTATTTTCGAAGCGCGTCGCTGCACTCTTCCGAGTAACTCAACATCCAGCGAGTTATACAAGAACAACATTACTCCGGCTCTGCAAAAGGGAGATAAGGACTAAAAAGAAGACGAAGATGAGGACGGGAAGGATGAGGATAACCATAGGGAAAAACTACTGATGGACAAATGTGAAGATGAGAAGGACGAATAGGAGCACGAGAAGAAGAAAAGGGAGGAGGAGGTGGAGGGGGAGGAGGATTAGAGGGACGAATAGGACGAAGACGAGAATGAGCTTAGAAAAGGAAGATTCACGAGAAAGATAAGGACCGAGTGTGGATGGATGATGAAGAAAAGGAGAGAGAGAGAGAGAGAGAGAGAGAGAGAGAGAGAGAGAGAGAGAGAGAGCAAAGAAAATAACAAATCGCTAGGAGGAGAATGGAAATACAAAGTAAACGAAAAAATATTTACAGAACTAGAGAAAACTAATCATCCTAAAACACGAAAAGAATAGAGATGAGGGAGTAAAAAAGGAATAGATGGAAAAGGTGGAGGAGGAGGAGGAGGAGGAGGAGGAAGGGGGGGAGGCGGTGGCTGAACGAAATTTAAAAGATCTGGCATGATGGAAGTAATGTGGTAAAGGTTTGACCCTCCATCCCTCGCTACTACTACTACTACTACTACTACTACTACTACTACTACTACTACTACTACTACTACTACTACTACTACTACTACTAGCCTACTACTACTACTACTACTACTAATAATAATAATAATAATAATAATAATAATAATAATAATAATAATAATAATAATGATGTTTGTACTACTATTATCTAGGACATATAGAATCTCGCCGCTCATCACTTTATTTCTACTTCTCCTTTGTCCGTATTAGTTACAGCAAAACTTTTATTAATTAACACGGCAGGGACGGAGTACCGTGGTGTGCAGGTGTGGTGGCCTGTCACGGACATACCTGTGTTGATGGGTTACCAGTCCATTATCCTTATCTGTCTGCCTTTCGCACCAAAATCAGTTCGGGGAGGCTAAAGAAAAAAAATAATACAACCAACTACGTATTCTCATTTCCATCTCAGTTCATACATCTTCGCCCTGCCGTGACCTCCACTGCTTTGACCCGAGGTGGTGTCGCCAGTATCCAAGCTGAGCGAGGCGCGGTTAAGAAAATTGCTTTAAAATTGCATAGAAATACAGAGCACGCAGCCGCCCGTGGTCGTGGGGTCTGCGCCTCGCACTGACGGAGGTAGAAACTGTTCCCTGTTGGTCCGCAAAATTTTTCACCGAGTAGAAAAAAGTCGCGTTATTTTTTTTTTCTCTCAGAGTTGACTACGCTGTATTGTGAAACGGAGAGAGAGAGAGAGAGAGAGAGAGAGAGAGAGAGAGAGAGAGAGAGAGAGAGAGAGAGAGAGAGAGAGAGAGAGAGAGAGAGAGAGAGAGAGAGAGAGAGAAATAAAGAAATAAAGATAACCAGAAAAAAATAGATAGATAGAGAAATAGATAGAAATAGTTATTTAGATAGATAGAGACACAGATAGACAGAGAAATAGAGAGATAACTAGAAATAGATAGATAAGAGAGAGAGAGAGAGAGAGAGAGAGAGAGAGAGAGAGAGACTTACCCCCAAAACTTCCTTTGTCACGCGTCTTTGCTTAATTTCTTTTCTTGGATTATTGTGTGTCATGTTTGTTCCTCCGTTCGTCTTTTGTAGGTTGGCCACTTCCTCTTCTCTTTCCCGTTCCTCCCCTTCATCCTTCCTGCCACACGCACGCTTGTCACTGCTGGATCGGAGGCTTCTTTGATATATACAATGACATCAGATTAATTTCCACTCTGCATTTCATAACCTTAATCTAGCTTCCGTCTTTGTACTCCTCTATTAGTTATCATCTGATTTTATAAACGTCGTATTAATCTTTATCAGCAACTATGTGCCTGATTTGCCTTTTTTTGACCCGTTTTCAAGGCGTTTTTTTTTTTTTTACAACAAAGGAGACAGCTCAAGGACACAAAAAAGGAAACAATAATAAAAAAAAAGCCCGCTGCTCGTTTTGTTATGTTTGTATAGCACTTTTCACGACTGAGTTTGTAATATGTCGACTCAACTCTGAGAAAATACAACACTTCTAACTAACTTCGCCCCAAAAATTGGAATTAGAAACCTAACTAGCCACAAAGCTGTTAATAAGTACTACTCCAACGTTTAAAAAATCTGGCGTATATTTGAGAGCGTCTGGGCAACCGAAACCATTATTATTTTTCTTACTGTCATGAAAGTGGATGCTGACACGATTCATTAGTCTTTTGTTGGGGGAAAAATAATCCTTCTCGTCTTTTGTTTTCCGATTCGCGTGATTTGTTGACTCACTAGATTAAAAACAACTCCCGTCTTTTGTTTTCCGATTCGCGTGATTTGTTGACTCACTAGATTAAAAACAACTCCCGTCTTTTGTTTTCCGATTCGCGTGATTTGTTGACTCACTAGATTAAAAACAACTCCCGTCTTTTGTTTTCCGATTCTCGTGATTTGTTGACTCACTAGATTAAAAACAACTCCCGTCTTTTGTTTTCCGATTCGCGTGATTTCTTGACTCACTAGATTAAAAACTACTCCCGTTCTCACTCCTTAAGTATGGAATTAATACAGGTGTGGAAGAATCCTTGTGTTTAGGATTAGTACAGGTATCCTTGAACGTGGGATTACTACAGATTTGGAGGACAACGCATATGATCTGATCTCCGTTTCCCAGTGTGAGTGTGGGCGAGCTTATTCAAGTTAAAGTAGCTTGGGATTAGTTCAGGTTTCCCTAAGTGTAAAATAGTGCAGATTTGAGGGACAACGTGTTTTCTCTTTGTGTGTGTGTAGTGGAGGCACATATTCAAGTCAAAGTAAACAGACGACTCTTACTTGGTAGTGATATACAGACTCGTTTCCTGCCGTTGACCTCTCTTTCGGCCACCTCCTTGGATTCTTTTTGAGAGCAGCGAGTAGCGGGCTTTTTTTTTATTATTGTCTACTTTTTATTGTGCCCTTGAGCTGTTTCCTTTGTTGTAAAAAAAAATGTGTTTGGTAAATCATTTTTGTTACCAAGATACGAATAATGAAAAGTAAGAGAGAGAGAGAGAGAGAGGGAGAGGAGGGGATGGGGAGCGAGGCGAATTAAAGACAGCGTGAAAAGAAAAGTTGCACCAAGTTGAGATAGCGACGTAAAAGCATCCAACTTGTTACTCCCGACCTGGAAGCCTAAATATAAAATAAGAAAATAAAAAAATGTCAAGTCGTGTTGGAAGTTCCAGGAAAAAAAATAACGAAGGGAGGTGAGAGGAGATAAAGGTGGTGAAATATATAAGAGCCAAAACGCCATAAGTCAGAGAAGAGGGGCGGCAAATCTGGGTCCAGTGTTCCTTAATGTGATACGCAACGAGTCAGGTAAAAATTTTCCCTCCAATCTGTGATCGTTTCCTCGGATTTCCGTCGACTCGCGGGGGGAAAAGAAGGGAAAAAAGGGAATATAGTTGAGCGCTTTATCTGAAATGTAAATTGACGGATTTTATCACTGACGGGGGGAGACTGTGGCTGGCGGGCGAACGTACACAGTGCACACACACACACACACACATACACACACACACAGCGAGAGAGAGAGAGAGAGAGAGAGAGAGAGAGAGAGAGAGAGAGAGAGAGAGAGAACGTAAATTTACATGTTCATTTCCCGTAAGCTTCTCCCTTCTGAAACAGACGTCCTATCCACTCCCACCTCCCTCCCTTTACCCCGACCGTTCCCATCGTTCTCTCCTTTCCCTTTCCTCCTCCTCTTACTGCCCCTGTCCTCCACCCATCCTGATAAAGAGATAGAAAGGGTAGCCTCCCCCCACTTGCTCCCCCTTGCCGTCATGCTTCGGGATTAAGATGGCTCAGATTGTTGGATGTGTGCGTGAAGGTGTGGTGGCCGGAGGGGCTGTCCTCTCCTGTCCTGTCCTGCCCCAGCTAGCCTCCCCCCCCCACCCTCCTGTCGCACTCATTCACCCTCACTCCCGTTATTCCTTTTTGTCGAGGCTTTTCATCATCTGCCGCCGGGTCTTTCGTCCCTCTCAGCCCCGCGTCTACACAAACAAATAATAATCCGATCCAGCCCCGCCAAGACTCAAGTGCCGCTCAGGTTACCGCGCACATGGGTTTCGTGTCAGTATTGGTCACCTGGCCGTGACGTCACGCTGGCACCTCCCCGTTATTGGTTCGAAGTGTTTTATTACCCAAGTATGACGACTTGTAATTGGTCCCGAAACGGTGACGTCCTGATCCAGAACGTGACCAACGCCTTCCAGGTGAACAAGGGGCGGAGGGGCCTGGCGGGCGGCTCACGCTGGCCGCTGGTTGGCTGCAGAGGGTGTGACGTCACGCTAAGGAGGCGGGCCATTGGTGGAGGCGGATGTGACATCATGGGTGGGCGTCCCTGGGGTGGGTCAGGTGACGGGGGAGTTCCGGCGCCACCCGGGGGGGGCTGCGGCGCCAGTGGTCGGCGAGGACGCGGCGGCCACCTGACCTTGCCAGCGGTGTGACTGTGTGAGTGGTGAACCCAGGAGCCGCGCCAGTAGTGGGCAGCGTCTCCACCCGTACACACGCACGCGCGGCGCACCTCCTCCTCCACTGAGGTAAGTCATGTTCCCTGTCCTGCAGCGGCCTGCGTCGCCTCCTTCAGCCTGAGTTTGCCTGGAGTCAGGCCGCCTCCCTTTGAGACTGAGGCTTTCCGGTGACACGTGTGTCACCTGTCTGTTTTAAACAGGTGGAAAAAGTGCTGGACAGCAAGGTGTCTCGCGGCGCCCTGGCGGCAATGCCCTCCGCGCCACACTCTGGCGACGAGCTTCCCGCCGGGCGCCGCCGCCGCCGCGCCGGGGGTCAGCGCGTCGAGGCGCGGCGCGTCGCTCACTGACATGAACGTTAACACATCTCGACTCAAATTTTATACCACTGAAAATCTGAACAAAATGCACCTTAAAATCACCTTCGAAAGATACTGTAATTTATGTCATACTATATTGATCATAGTTTAATCTCCGTATTGTAGGGGATGAGAAAACCTCCATGCGTCAGCGTCAACACTGCCCAGTGTGCAGCAGCAGGTTGTCGCGTGCTGTGGTGGCCGCCGCCTCGCCCACACAGACGCTGACCTGCCAGGCGCCTCTCGCCCGGCAAACAGGTCTTGGTGTCACGACCTCCACCCGCTGCTACTTTGCATGCCAGGGATTTTGAAAAATTATTTCCCCCGATTCAAAGCTGTCAGTTTTCGTCGGGGACATTTATGTTAGACCTAAGTAAGCTATAGCAAAATGATGCCTCTCACGTGGGCCCACCCAGAGTCAGAGGCGCCAAGTTTTCAGTTTGTGTTCCTCATGTCACTCTGACCGTCGCCACACCGGTAAACATTGAGCTCGGGGCCACTCCCCCCTCTTCCCCACTTTCTCCCTCCCACTCCTCTTTCTTCCCTTCCCGGCAGACCGCTCAAGGTAACAGATTTATTGATTTTTCCCACGAGAGGAAATTTCACATTATCTGTCTCGTAATTCTGTGCCGCCCACCCATGGCTCATCTTACGGGCGCTCATCTCGGGGCGCTCCTTCACGTCCCTCATATCACTTCTTGACACTCGAGCCGCTTGTTGGAGACTCGTCGGGTCCACAAGTGAACGAGGTCATCTGCACGTTGTGGTAACAGTGGTCTCGTTAGTGCCAAGTAACGAAAAGAGAACATATTTGAGGCGCTGTTCTCCGCTCATCTCATTCTCTCCGCCCCTCACCTCGTCCCTGCGCTCTCCTCTTTCTCGTATTTCCACGCGTCTCTCCTTTCGCTTCCTCACTCACGCCTTCACGCTACAGCAGCCCTCCTCCTCCTCCTCCTCCTCCTCTTTCTCATCATCATTCTTTCCCTCCCTCATTCATTCCTCTTCATCATTCTCATCACCTCTTATGCTTCTCTTTCTATCCCATATTTTTCGTTCGACAAATCCTCTAATATGACCTTTCACAATCCTAGAAAACCTTATAACCAGGCACATTAATCCGATTTTCCTCCTCTTCTCTCTCCGTCTCAAACTTCACCCCAGATCGTTCCTCTCACCCTCCCTCTCCCTCCCCTCCCCGACCGACCTTCCTCCAATCTCCCCTTATCTCTCCATCCTCCTTCCCTCTCCTCCACCGTGGCTCTTCTGCGTTTCTTCTTGTCTTCCTTTCCTCGTTCCCTCATTTCTGTATTCTCTTTTTCCCAGTCCTCTTTTCATCTCTTTTTTCCATCTCTTCTTCTTCCTTCCGTTTCTCTATCAGTCTTTTCCTTACCCCTTTCCCCTTTTTTTCTCCTTTGCTACCCTTCTCTCTCTCTCTCTCTCTCTCTCTCTCTCTCTCTCTCTCTCTCTCTCTCTCTCTTATTACCTCCCACCGCTCTTTCTCTCCGTACCTCCCTCCCTTCGCTCCTCCTTTTCCCCTCCTCTCCTCCCCTCGCTCGCTCCCTCTCTCCTCTCTCTCCATTTTATAGTCTGTTCTCTGTTCTCTCTTTTCTCTTCTGCCCTTTTCTTTCTCTTTTATCATTCTCCACTTTACTTTCAGCTGTTTTCGTCTCCTTTCTTTACGTCCTTTCTTTCTACTCTCCTTCGTTTCATTTCTCGCCTTTTCCTTCTCTCTCTCTCCTTCCTTTTCTTCCCTTCTCCCCAATCTTCTCCATCTTATCCCTCGCCTTGTCACTCTTTCCCTCCTCCTCCCTTTTTTCTTAACTTTACCTTCCTCTGTTTCATCTGACCTCTCTTCCCTCCCTCCCTCCTTTTCTTTCCTTTACCTCACCTTCCCCTCTTTCATCTCTCCCCTTTTCCCTCTCTCCCTCCTTTTCTTTCCTTTACCTCACCTTCATCCCTTTCACCTCTCCCCTTTTCCTTCTTCTCCCTCCCTTCTTTTCTTCCCTTCTCCCTTCCCTCCGTTTCACCACTCACGCTGCCCCTTCACTCCCTCCCTCTGTATCCCTCTCTCGTTACCTCCGCCTCTCCATACAGTCCTTCCCTCTCCCCCTTCACCCCTTCTCCCCACCTCCCCTCTCGCCCACCGTCTCCCCCTGAGCGGTCTCTTCGGCGCCACACCGCTACGCAAACAGTGCCTCGCCCCCAACAGACTCGAAGTATAAAGTCACCAGTCGTTGGGTTTCGAAGTGGAAGGAGTGGCTGAGAAGTTGATGTTGATGTTTTTTTAGCCATGGCCGTCACGTTGTTGTTGTTTTTTTCTTCTTCCGGTTTGTTCGGTTTTGTGTTTTTTTTTTTTTTTTACTTGCTCTCGTTGTTCTTATGGTTGATCTTGGTCCTGTTCGTGTTCTTTTTCTTGTGTTTTTTTTCTTCTTCTTGAACATTTACTCATCAATTATATATACTGCATCGGCTGAAAATTATATGTTGTTTGTTGTTTTTTATGTTTTTTTTTTGTGTGTGTGTGTGTGTGTGTTTTCATATATGTCTGTCCGTTTCTCCGTTTGTCTGTCTGTCTGTCTGTCTGTATGTATGTATGTATGTATCTCTCTCTCTCTCTCTCTCTCTCTCTCTCTCTCTCTCTCTCTCTCAGAAAATTACATCATAAGGTCTGATAAGCGGTGCAGGAAGTACTTATTTTTCAATTTCTCGCAAAATTGCAATAATGATTCGCGATTTAATATAATTTTTGCCATTTTTTTTTTTAGTTTTTTATTATATTTTATTCCTGAATTGTGGATTTTGGAAAATGCGTAATTCTGGGTGCGTGAAATTTCTAAAGTAGGGAGGGCGAAGGATTTTTCTCTCCTCCAATATTAAGTTCTGACGATGGATGATTTTATTCACTTCAAGTACGTGATATTGACGAGTAATTTTAGAGAACCTTTACATAGCGTATGCTCCCAACTTTAACTCACTTTTACCATTTCGCTCTTTAACTCCTTATGGTTTTGACAGACTTGTTGCTTCAAAGGGGACGGATGGGACAGCGTCACTTTCATAAACAAACTGCCTCGCCATTATTCTTACATTTCGAGAAATCTAAAAAATAAAACACATCATTCGGCTTATGATTTGAGCAGAAATATTAAGACCAAAGTTCAGAACACGAACACCTTGAATGACAAATTGAGGCAACTATACCAAAAAGTATCAAATGTTCCAAAAATGTACCAAATGCCAAAATGTGCCTAATGTACCACAATTTACCTAAAAAATCTGGAAATCACCGAAACTTGACTTAGACAGTTAATTACGATGGTAACGATATATACTAGAATCGCTGCTCCTTTTTGTACGCACGCATTACCTCTTGCAGACTCCTTACGTTCTTATGTTCTTATGTTCTTAGTTTCCCTTTCTCACGTGTTTTTGTTTCTTCGTTCCGGCGTCGCCTTCGTGAGTGGCGTATGAGCAGGGCTGAGACGCAGGTGTCGGGGAGTCAAGAGAAGCTTTAAAGTAATATTTTTTTCGTAAACGCCGCGACGAATCCGAGAACCCAGCCAAGCGAGGGAGGTGAAGGCAGCCAATATCCGGAAAGGTGTGGGGGGGAGGGGGGCAAGGACAGAGGGTGGGGTGTTGACAGGCTGGCGGCTGGGGGTGTTGGGGACGACGGCGAGAGAGAGAGAGAGAGAGAGAGAGAGAGAGAGAGAGGGTGGGGGTGGGGGAGGGGGACAAACACTAACAAACGTATTGTAACAACGTGTAATTCAATCTTTGTTCTCTCTTTTCTTTTCTTTTTTTTCTTCCTCCGCTGTTTCTCGCTTTCTTTTGTATTAGTGAGGTAACTTTTGCTCTTTCATTTATTATTATTATTATTTGTTGTTGTTGTTGTTGTTGTTGTTGTTGTTGTTGTTGTTGTTACTTTCATTCCTTCCTTGCTTCCTTCCTCCCTTCTTTCCTTCCTGACTTCCTCTATTTTCTTCTTCCTTCCTTTCTTCCTCCTCCTCCTTTCGTCCTTTTCTCTTTTCTTTATTCTTTCTTTCCTCTCTTCCTTCCTTTTTTCCTTCCTTCCTTTCTTTCCTTCCTTCCGACCTTCATTCCTTACCTTATTCTTTCCTTCCTCCCTTCCTTTTTCCTTCCTTCTTTCCTTCCGTCCTTTCTTTCCTTCCTTCCGACCTTCATTCTTTACCTTTTCCTTTCCTTCCTTTCTTTCCTCCTTCTTTCTTCTCTTTCTTACTTCCTCCAATTTCCTCCGGCTTTACCTCTTTCCTTTTTCCTTTCCTTCCTTCCTTCCTTCCTTCCCTCAACTCTTATTTACGTCACTAAAAATAGAGAAAAGATTTATTTTTTTGTATCATCTTTATATCTTTATCTATTCTTTCATTTGTTTATCTTCTTAAAAACCCCTTTCCCTCCTTCCTTCCTTCCTTTCTACTCTTCATTCTAGTATAGCTCAAAAGATTATGTATGGTGCAAGGAACACTCTCTCTCTCTCTCTCTCTCTCTCTCTCTCTCTCTCTCTCTCTCTCTCTGTCTCACGTCCGTTACGGCGTTCTTGTTGTCCTTTTTGTTTCGTTTCGTCTCCTGTCTCGGTGTCTCGGAGCGGGGGGTGAAGCAGGCGTCGGAGTGTCGGCGGGTCGCGACTCTTTTGGGCATGAATTATGTGATAGGAAAAGAAATGGGCGCGTATTTTATTTCTTTATTTGCTAATCTGAATGTAGCTTAATTCTCTTTCTTTCTTTGTTCTCTCTCTCTCTCTCTCTCTCTCTCTCTCTCTCTCTCTCTCTCTCTCTCTCTCTCTCTCTCTCTCTCTCTCTCTCTCTCATCATCATTATCATCATAATTATATTCTTCCCCTTTCTTTCTTTTTCTTCTTCTTCTTGTCCTTCTTCTTCTTTTCTTCTTTTTCTTCTTCTTTTTTTTCTTTTTCTTCTACTACTTCTTCTTCTTCTTCCTTATTCTTTCCCTTGTTCCTTATTCTACCTCCATGTTCTTACCCCAGCCAGGACTCAAACCACATATTCTTATTGTTGTTGTTGTTGTTGTTGTTGTTGTCTTCCTCATCGTAACTATTCAAATCTTCGTCAACGTGGTCGTCGTCGTCGTCGTCGTCGTCGTGTCCGTCGTCGTGGTTGTCGCCGTAGTCACCGTCGTGGTCGTCGCGCGGTG